>NC_056743.1:1127202193-1127502193 GCF_019279795.1 Protopterus annectens
AGTGCTTGAAGTTCTGAAATTCTTCTAGCGGAGGTAATGGCCACTAGAAACTGTCCGAGTCAGGAATTTACGATAACATTTTGCTGCTGGTTCAAAGGAGGAGTGAATTAAGTCTTGCAGCACCAGATTTAAATCCCATGGTGGAGTAAGATCTTTATAAGGAGGTCTCAGTAGGAGAGTGCCTCTCAAAAAAGCCTTACAAAGCTTAGATGAAGACAAAGAATTGTCAAACCTAATATGAAAGTTGGAAATTGCTCCTAATTGAATACTTAATTGTTGAGGAGCTAGCTCTGTCATTAAAAATTGTTGACAAAAACTCAAGAATAATTTGTATGGGAGCTGAGAAGGGGTCAATGCGTTTCTGATGTGCCCAAAAAACAAATATTTTCCATTTAAGTCTGTAAAATTTTCTTGTAGAAGCTTTATGGGAAGATAAAAATATATGACTGAGAGGGAGAGGAGAGCATTGGTTGTCTTGCTATTAACCAAATTGGAGAAACCACTTTGTTCATATGTTCATAGGTTCATACCAGGCTATCTGCCCTAGGGCATTTATAAGCCTAGCCAGAGTGTGTTTGGCTTTCGCCACCCATTTTAAATGAATTTTGCTATGCCCTTTTTCGAGGTTAGTATACTGTGCCTCTGTCTAACAGTGACACAGAAGTGATACCCGGGGTAAACCTATCTCCCATCCACTCATCAAGATTCCTCTTGAAGAGAGTCAATGAGGGACTCTGCCTAACCTGGACTGGGATTTTATTCCAGAGTGAAGGGAGCCTCTGGGTTATGAATCCGTCCCTCCAGCATGTCCTATTTATTTCACTGCTGAGGTTCAAGTCTCTCGAGCGCATAGCTTGATGGGATTTGGATTTTCTGAGGTGCAGCATTGTCCATTAATTTCGGGTTGGACATGGCTTTATACGTCAGGAACAGATCGCCTCTGAGCAGGCGGTATGCCTCTGAGTAGAGCTGGAGTTTCTTTAACCGGGCAGCATATGGCATCTGTTTGAGCCCTTTGATCCTCTTGGTGAGGTACTTTTAGGGTCTTTACAGCTGCTGCAGGTGTCTGGTAAGGTACATCAAAAGGGGCATTGTACTCAATTATGGGCCTGATGAGGGATGAGTAAAGAGGCATGATGACCTCCCCTGATCTAGATGTGAATCCCTTCATGATTAGGTGGGCTATAGAAAATGTTTTTCTAACCACTTTGGCCACGTGGTTGTCAAATGAGAGATTGCTATCAACTTGGGTCCCCAGGCCCCTAATTACTTCTTCTGTACTTAATGGATTACCACCTATGTGGTAATTTGTGGGCACTTTGTTTTTGCCAAAGGGGATGACTATACACTTTTTGGCGGTTAGCTTGAGGCCATGGCTCTGGCACCAGTTGTCTGTTTCTATGAGGCCCTTTTGTAGGATGCTTGTGTCGGCTGGAGAGTCTATTATGGCGCCCAGTTTGCAGTCACCTGCGAACTTGGTCAGCCACAGTCCTTCCGTGCTAGCCTGTGCCTCCGAGAAATATATACCGAACAAGACAGGTCTCAGGACTGAGCCTTGTGAGACGCTACTTGTAACTGGTTTGGAGTCTGACATGGCTCCAGCAATTCTAACCATGTGGGTTCTGTCCTTGAGCCAGTTTGCAACCCATCTAGTGATATACGGGTTTATATTTAAGCTGGTGAGCATATCTATAATGCCCGAGTGGGGTAATGTATTGAAGGCTTTTGCAAGGTCCAGGTAGGCTGTGTGGACCACCTTCCCCTCGTCAATGGCCTTGGTGACTGTTTCAAAGAAATCGACCAGGTTTAAGAAGCAGGATCTGCCCTTAACAAAGCCGAACTGGGTAGGATCCAGTGTCTGTAGGTCCCCAATATCTTTATTTATGAGGTCCATGACGATCCTTTCCATAGCTTTGCAGACCAAGCTAGTCAAGCTTATGGGGCAATAGTTTCCAGGATCCGTTGAGGCACCACCTTTGTGGAGAGGGACCACTGTTGCTGTACGCCACTCCTTGGGTACATTTCCTGTAGTAAGGCTGAGATTGAACAGTAGTTTTATGTTTGGGTTTAGTTCTTCTTGGAGTTCATGTAGGACGCAGGCTGGCACACCGTCTGGTCCCATTGATGCTGTGTTTTTTGCTTTGGAGAGGGCGGCTCTTACCTGAGCATCTGAGATGTCAGGGGGGCAGCACTCTGCTGGGATAGATATTTGCCCTTTTGGTGGGGAAGAGGGGGAGAAGTTTGCGCTGAACCTGTCAGCTAGGATGTTGGCAATGTCTGTGGGTTCGGTGTATTTTTTGTCATTTTGGACTAATTCTGGGCATATCTGGGAATTCCCACCCAGGTTCCTAACATAACTAAAGAAAGCCTTGTGATTATCCTTAGTGTCCTGTGCAATCTTTCTCTCGAAGCTGGCCTTAGACGATTTTATGAGTGCCCGTAGTTTTTTGCTAATACTGATCAGAGATGCCTTCCCTTTTTGGGATTTTGCTCTATTTTGCTCTATCATGTAGTAGCTTCCTCCTTCTATTGTACAGTTTGTTTATGGCTGGGGTCCACCAGACAGGACGCCTAACTTTGGAGGGTTGGGTCTTGGTTTTATTTGGGATTGCATGATCCATGCATTCCTGAAGGTGTTCATAGAATGCGTTTATAAAAGATTCTGTGGTCTGGGCCGTATTTTCCACAGGCCCGGGGGCTTTGAAGGATTCCACCTCAGTTTTGAGGAGTGTGAAATTTGCTTTAGAGAAGTTTTTCACTGTGGTTTTTTTGGGCAGGGGCTGGGGTCAGGATGTGAATATCTAGTGAGATTAGTTTATGGTCTGATCTTACCAGTGAGGGATACACTTCTGGTCTGGAGCATAGAGTCCCCATGTTGGAGATGATCAGGTCCAGTATGTTTTCCCCTCTTGTGGGAGTCGCAACAAGTTGTTCCATAGCATTTGAGTTTATAAATTCTAGGAACCTTTGGGCTAGGGTGTTAGAGCTAGAGTAATGCTCCCAGTCTATGTTAGGGTAGTTGAAGTTGCCCAATATAATGGTGTTTGGAGAGACCTTCATATTTTCCAGTGTTCTCAGGAAGGCCGAATGGGGTTCCTGGGTTTGGGAGGGTGGTCTGCAGCAGGCTATAAACTGAAAGGCAGTTTTACCCACCGTTAGTTGCAGGTGGATAGTCTCTGATGCTTCGTGCTGTGCCACCAACCTGGAGGTGTGGGTATCTTTGACGAATATTGATACTCCCTCTCCTTTTGTGGTTCGGTCCAAGTTTTGGGGCCGAAAAACATGGTATGAGGTATAACGTGGTAGTGCTGGGGTGCTCTCGGGAGCCTTGAACCAGGTTTCTGTTACTGCACAGATATCGATGTTCTCCATGCTAAGGAGAGTTTCGAGTGCATGCATCTTGAGGTTTAGACTTCTGGCGTTGAGTAGCATTACTCTTAGTTTCTTATCCCTTGTGATACCTATGGAGGTGGGTTTGTCTTTTGAGCCTTGCCTAAAAAAGGCACTATGGGGGTGGCAAGAGCCTTTGCCAATATCCAAAAGCCCAGGGGTGACAGGTGCAAGCCGTCCCTAGCGAAGCATCGTGGCTTGTCGAGCATGTCATCCCAGGCAGACAGGCATTGGATCCCCTTTGAATGACACCAATACTTACGCCAATTGTTGAAATTGATCATCTTGTCTTCATACTGTGACATCATTCTTGGTGAGGGTAAGATGCCACTCAAGGTCAGGGTCATACCGGCCTGGGCTACATGCTCAGAGAGCTCCTCTATGTCTCTTTTCATGTAGTCTGGGGAGGTACATCTCAGGTCATTCACACCAGCATGGACAATGACTGAGTCATATTTGTACTTGACTTGGAGTGACCTGAGTGCTTGTGTTATGTGGCGGATCCTAGCGCCCGACAGGCAGCTCACCATGACCCTCTCCTTGTTCAGCCTGGTGAGCGGGACATCAGTGTGCCTGACGATAGAGTCACCTATTACAAGTGTATCAGGTGTGTTGTTTAGCCTTAAGGGTTGTGACTGTTTGGCACACTGGCTTTGTGAGCCATGTGTTGCATGTGTTTTGTTTTGGGGTAGCGGTTGCTTGGGTGTCTGCTTTGGAGGTCTCTGCTGCTTAGGCAGATTTTTATTTAGTGCCTCTGAGTATGTTTTTGTGTGTTTATGTGTTTGGTTTGCTGTCATGGTAGGTCTATGTGAGACTGGAATTGTAGTGAGTGTGGTTTCCTTCTCCTCCTGACTGGTTATGCCAGTACTGAGTTGAGAGAGCTTAGCCTCCACAGTTTGGCTATATGGTTGCATCTCTCACATGTGTTGGAATTTGCTGGGAGGAGGAGAGGGTTGTCTGTGTACATGAGGCAGTTGTAACATTGCCTCAAGATTCCCAGATTCACCAGCTGGACCGGAGAGGAGATTGACAACTGACCTTTGGACATGCTAGAATAGTATTGGGAATTCCTTTATAAATGAGAAAAAGTGCCAATGTGGAACAAAGTACTCAAGGGGAGTTTGTGAGGGTGTAGTGATTTTAATTTTTTAGTGCTGACTTATATAATTGCTTTAGTGAGCAAGTGCCAGGCTTTAGAGTGGGAATAGGGTGTTTATTATGAGAACTAGATCAGTTCTAAGGGAAAAAGTGAAGCGCAGACTTTGTGGAGCCGAGAATGCTTTAAACCCAATTAAGCGGTGCTGCGCTATGCGCAAAATCGCACAAAGCCGCGCGAAAGCGGGTTTTATACAGGGGGACTTGAAAGAGCTAGAAATTGACCCAAAACAGCCAACAGACTACCAGATTCTTGTGCTGGGAACACTCCTCCAGGGGTAGATAGGCTGCTCCAAGCTCCCCACTGCCACTGGTGAACAAAGAAGCCTCCCTTTATCCAAGAAAGGAAATGGGCAACACAGGAACTTTCCAAAAATCCAGAATACAGCAAAGCCTGTATTTGGACTAGTCTAGGTCAGGAAAGATGGGAAACGAGGATAATTTTTTATTTATTTTTTTTACCTTGAGGTTTGAGATATCTGGATGAACTATGCATGTTTGGTGAGACAGGTGGTCTGGAATCGGATCCAGAATCCAAGGTAGGTAAAGGAGATGAGGCTAAATGATGGGGAACCAAATCTGTTGAAGCCAGTAAGGTGCAATGAGGATGACTTTGGTCTTCAACCAAGCAGCTTTCTGCAGAAATTTTGGAATTAGGGGAGTTGGCCAGTAAGCATATAGGAGAATGGAGGGCCAATCATGGAGTACAGCATCTCTCAGGGAAAAGAAGCTGCTGCACTTGTTGTTTAGGGGAGATGCAAAAAGATCACAGCAAGACTGGCCCCACTGATGGAAAATCACTTCTGTCACTTTCATGTTGAGAAACCACTTGTGAGGTAGTAGAAACTGACCTGCTGAGTTTGTCTGCCATCACGCTGGACTTCCCCAGAATGTGCACTGCTATCACAAAGGGAATGGACTCACTGCCACACTCTCAGGGCTTCTTGACACAAGCGGTAAGACCTGGTTACCCCTTGTTTATGTACCAGACTACCGACATGTCTGTATAACAATAGTACCAAAAGGGGAGTCTTGAAAGGCCTGCAACACTATGAGCACCACTCTCATTTCCAGGACACTGATACACATATTGGCCTCTTTGGGAAACCAAGTGCCTTTGACTGTCTTCCCCAGGAAGTGCTCCCTCACCCAATCTGGGAAGAGTCCATGGTCACTACAGCCTTGGACTGAAGGAACATGAAAGAGTGGCCTTGTAGAACTTGACCTGATAGAATCTACCACCAAAGGTATAGTTTTCACAGTTTGGTACTAGGCTATCTGCCCTGGGGCATTTATAAGCCTAGCCATAGTGATGTGGCTTTCGCCACCCCATATAATGGTACAAAGTGTACAAAGTGTACAGAATAGATTTAGAATACTGTGCCTCTGTCTAGTAGTGACACAGTGATGACCCCCTTACATAACAGAATTAGTTTACTGTGCCTCTGTCTAGTAGTGACACAGAGATGACCCCTGGGGTAAACCTACGATCTCCCATCCACTCGTCAAGATTTCTCTTGAAGAGAGCCAGTGAGAGGCTCTGCCTAACATAAACTGGGATTCTGTTCCAGAGTATGGGAAGCCTCTGAGTTATGAATCTGTCCCTCCAGCATGTCCTATTCATATTCGTGCTGAGGTTCAAATCTTTAGCTCTCGTGGTTCTGATGGATTTGGATTTTTTGAGGTGGAGCAGGTCCATCAATTCCTGATTGGACATGGCCTTGTACGTCAGGCACAGATCATCTCTGAGTAGGCGGTATGCTACTGAATAGAGTTGGAGTTTCTTTAGTCTGGCAGCATATGACATATGTTGGAGATCCTTGATCCTCTTGGTGAGGTACTTTTGGGGTCTCTCTAGCTGTTGCAAGTGCCGGGTGAGGTGCATACCAAATGGGGAACTGTACTCAATCATGGGCCTGATAAGGGAGGAGTACAGGGGCACAATGACCTCCTTTGATCTGGATGTGAATCCCTTCATAAGGTGGGCAAGGTAGAAAGTCTTTCTAACCACTTTGGCAACATGGGTGTCAAATGGGAGGTCACTATCGACTTGGGTCCCCAGGTCTCTGATTACTTTTTCCATACTCAGTGGGTTACCTCCTATGTGATAATTTGTGGGCACTTTGTTTTTCCCAAAGGGGATGACTATACATTTTTTGGCATTTAGTTTAAGGCCATGACTCCGGCACCAGCTGTGTTTCAGTGAGGCCTTTCTGTAGGATGTATGTGTCAGCTGGTGTATCGATTATGGCGCCTAGTTTGCAGTCATCTGCGAACTTTGTCAGCCACAACCCTCCCATGTTTGCTTTCACATCTGAGAAATAAATGCCGAACAAGAGGGGTCTCAGGACAGAGAGCTGTGGGACACCACTTGTCACTGGCTTTGAGTCTGACATGGCTCCAGCGATTTTGACTTTATGGGTTCTATCCTTTAGCCAGTTTGCCACCCATCTTGTGACATATGGATTTACATTTAAGCTGTTGAGCTTGTCTATGATGCCAGAGTGGGATATTGTGTTGAAAGCTTTAGCCAAGTTCAGGTAGGCTGTATGGACTGCTTTGCCCTCGTCAATGGCTCTAGTGACTGTTTTGAAAAAGTCAACCAGGTTTAAAAGGCAGGATCTGCCTTTTACAAAGTCAAACTGGGTGGGATCAAGTGTCTGTAAGTCCCCAATGTCTCTGTTTATTACTTCCATAATGATTCTTTCCATAGCTTTTCAGACCAGGCTGGTTAAGCCTATGGGGCGGTAGTTACTAGGGTCAGTGGAGGTGCCTCCTTTGTGGAGTGGGACTACTGTTGCTGTACGCCAGTTTTCAGGTACATATCCTGTAGTAAGGCTAAGGTTAAATAGCATTTTTATGTGCTGGTTTAGCTCCTCTTGGTGTTCACGTAGCACACAACCCGGGATACCGTCAGGTCCTATTGATGCTGTGTTTTTAGTTTTGCTGAGGGCGGTTCTCACCTGGACATCTGAGATGACAGGGAGGTTACATTCAGCTGGGATAAGTATTTCCTCTTTTGGGGGTGAGGGAGGGGAGAAATTTGCACTGAACCTGTCTGCCAGAATGTTAGCAATATCTGTGGGTTCAGTGTATTTTTTGTCATTGTGAACTAACTCTGAACATATCTGAGGGTTTCCGCCCAGGTTTCTAACATAGCTGAAGAAGGCCTTGTGGTTATCTTTAGTGTCCGTAGCGATTTTTCTCTCAAAGTTGGCCTTGGATGTTTTTATGTGAGAACGTAGCTTTCTACTAGTGCTGATCAGAGATGCCTTCTCTTTATGGGATTTTGCTCTGTCGTGCAGTAGCTTCCTTCTTTTGTTATACAATTTGTTTATGGCTGGGGTCCACCAGACAGGACACCTGCTCTTGGTTGAGAGGGTCTTGGTTTTATTAGGGATTGCATGATCCATGCATTCTTGGAGATGTCCGTAGAAAGCATTTGTGAAGGATTCTGCATTGTGGGATGTGGTTTCCACTGTCCCAGTGGGCTTAAAGGATACCATCTCTGTTTTAAGAAGTGTAAAGTCGGCTTTTGAGAAGTTTTTCACTGTAGTCTTTTGTGTTGGGGGTGGAGGTGGGATATGTATATCCAGGGTGATTAGTTTGTGGTCAGATCTCACTAGTGAAGGGTATACTTCCGGTGTGGAGCACTTTGTCCCCATGTTTGTGATGATCAGGTCTAGTATATTATCTCCCCTTGTGGGAGAAGTGACTAGCTGTTCCACTGCGTATGAATTCCACGAACCTTTGGGCTAGGGTGTTAGGGCTAGAATAATGCTCCCAGTCTATGTTAGGGTAGTTGAAGTCTCCCAATGTGATGGTGTTTGGTGAGACATTCATATCCTCCAATGTCTTCAGGAAGGCTGAGTGGGGTTCCTG
Source organism: Protopterus annectens (assembly GCF_019279795.1). Lineage (NCBI taxonomy): Eukaryota > Metazoa > Chordata > Ceratodontiformes > Protopteridae > Protopterus > Protopterus annectens. The sequence continues at coordinate 1,127,210,621 of NC_056743.1, forward strand.
AGATTGGGAGGGTGGTCTGTAACATGCTACCAGTTGTATAGCAGTTTTGCCTATGGTTAGTTGCACCTGGATGGTCTCTGATACTTCATGTGCTGCCACTAACCTGGAGGTGTGGGTGTCCTTGATGATTATGGACACTCCCCCTCCCTTTTTGGTTTGGCCCAAGTTTTGGGGCCAAAAAGCATGATACGAGGTATAGCCTGGTAGCACTGGGGTGCTCTCAGGAGCCTTGAACCAGGTTTCAGTTACTGCACAGACATCAATGTCCTCCATACTGAGGAGTGCTTCGAGAGCCTGCATCTTGAGATTTAGACTTCTGGCGTTGAGCAGCATTACCCTTAATTTTTTTCCATTTTTGTTTTCTAAGGAGGTGGGTTTGTCTTTTGAGCCTTGCCTAAAAAAGGCACTATGGGGGAGGCAAGAGCCTTAGCCAATATCCGGAAGCCCAGTGGTGACAGATGCAAGCCGTCCCTTGTGAAGCAGCGTGGCTTGTCCAGCATGTCATCCCAAGCAGACAGACATTGGATCCCCCTAGAATGACACCAGTATTTGAGGCAATTATTAAAGCTGGTCATCTTGTCTTTGTATTGTGGCATCATTCTTGGTGAGGGCAAGATGCTGCTCAGGGTCAGGGTCATACCAGCCTGGGCTACATAATCAGAGAGCTCCTCTATGTCTCTTTTCATGTAGTCCAGGGAGGTACGTCTCAGGTCATTCACGCCAGCATGGATAATGATGGAGTCATATTTGTACTTGCTTTGGAGTGACCTGAGTGCATGTGTTATGTGGTAGATCCTAGCTCCAGATAAGCAGCTCACCGTTACCCTCTCCTTGTTCAGCCTGGTAAGCGGAACGTCAGTGTGTCTGACTATAGAGTCACCTATTACTAGTGTATCAGGCATGGTGTTTGGCCTTAAGGGCTGTGATTGTTTGACACACTGATTTATTCAAGTATGTGATGCATGTGTTATGTTTTGAGGTGGTGTATTTTTGGGTGTCTGCTTTGTGAGCCTCTGTTGTTTTGGTAAGTTTTTTGTTAGAGCCTCAGAGTATGTCTTTGTGTTTTTATGTGTTTGATTTGCAGTTGTGGTAGGTCTATGTGGGACTGGGTTTGGCGTGTGTGTGTGGTTACCTTCTCCTCCTGTCTGGTCTTGCCAGTCCTGAGTTGAGAGAGTTCAGCCTCCAGTTTGGCTATATAGTTGCATCTCTCACATGTATATGTGTTTGTTGGGAGGAGGAGAGGGTTGTCCGTGTACATGAGACAATTGTAGCATTGTCTCAAGATTCCCAGATTAACCAGCTGAACCGGAGAGATGCCAGCAATCTACGACTCGACATGCTAGAATATTATAAGGGAGTCCTGTGCCTTTAAGGGAAGTGGGTACTCACAGGGAAGGTAGGTGGATGTAGTGCTTACTTTAGTTAGCGAGTGCTTTCTTAGAAGAGAGGTTTTGAGAACAAGTGCTAGGCTTATAATAAAGCGATTAGACTAGATTATTATAAGAGTAGAGCTTTCTTAAGGGAAAATTTGAAGAGCAGACTTGGCGAAGCCAGAAAAAGTTTAACCTTGTTTAACCGGCGCTGCTATAAAGACAACCGCAAAGCCGTGCAAACGCGGATTTTGAACTTCAAAAGAGCTAGAAATGGTCCAAAACAACCAATTACTACAAGCTCTTGTGCTGTGGTCACTCCTTCAGGGACAGATAGGCTGCTCAAGGCTCCCCACTCACACTGGTGAGCAAAGAAACTTCCTTCTATCCAAGTAAGGCAATGGACAACCACAGGAACTACACCACAGCCCAGAATACAGCAAAGCCTGTATACTCGTCTAAACTAGTCGAGGAGAGGTGGGAAAACAAGGATTTTTTTTTGTTTTTTTTGTTTTTGAGATAGAAAGCACACAGAAATGCAGGAAACAGTAATAAATCAGTTACACAGGCTAGCACACTTTAGTATGCAGCCTCAACAGTTAAATTAACAAACAAACAACTTTCGACCAATTTTCGACTAAATGAAACTTTAAGTGCAGATAATATATAATGCAACAAACAGTTAAACAGTTTAAGCTTGTTCAAGGTAAGCAAGAGAAGGTATTTCAGGTAAAAAAACAGCAAAAAATACTTAAATCAGGAAAGTAGTCGCTTTTCTCAGTTCTCTGCTGCTAGGACCACTCTGCAGGACCACGAAGAGCTGTTGCTGAGTAGTATAGCCAGAAAAAAACAATCAGAGGCGGATTTTAAACAGGGAACTTCAAAAGAGCTAGAAATTGTCTAAAACAACCAATTACTACAAGCTCTTGTGCTGAGGTCACTCCTTCAGGGACAGATAGGCTGCTCAAGGCTCCCCACTCGCACAGGTGAGCAAAGAAACTTCCTTCTATCCAAGTAAGGCAATGGACACCACAGGAACTACACCACAGCCCAGAATACAGCAAAGCCTGTATACTTGTCTAAACTAGTCGAGGAGAGGCGGGAAAAAGTACAGTTTTGTACCTGCCATAAATGTAGATGTTCGAGTGCTAATACAGCTGCAGTAATCACATATGGGTTCTCTGCCGTCAGGCGGGTCCTCGGTCAGCCGAATTCCAAAGTCTTGGTCCGGAGTCGGTTGTTGTCGCATTCTTCCCTGACGTCAGTGCGACAGGGGTATACAAGTCACAGCCGACGCCATATTCTTCAGTCTTTCTTGCCCCAGATGTCAGGTGCCCCCAAAAGGAAGGCAATACATAAATTATATAGCTATATGTATGTATGTATGTATGTATATATATATATATATATATATATATATATATATATATAAGCAATGCAATGTTATCAAAAAACAGTAGATGCAAGCAAATACACCATAGGAGGATAACCCAAAATAGGATGTATGAGGAGGAGTTAGCCACTAATCCTTTACCTAGAGGGGAAGGAGGGAGGGAAACCTGTGCTGCAGCTGTATTAGCACTCGAACATCTACATTGATGGTAGGTACAAAACTGTACTATGTTCATTGTGCATACAGCTGCAGTAATCACATATGGGTAGAGTCCCAAAGCTACGCACAGGGTGGTAGGCACTAGGTGGAACTGGGATGAGCCAGAATGCCCTGCAACACAGCAGTAGCAAAGCCTGCTCTAGTTTTGGAATATAAAGGCAGGTGGTAGTGTCTTGTGAAGGTATGTACAGAACTCCAAGTGGGTGCCTCCAAAATATCTTTGGTAGGAACTCCTCTGAGGAAGGCTGTAGAGGTAACTGTGGCCCTGGTGGAGTGTGGTCTGATGCCTACAGGGACAGGTTTCCCATGATAGGAGTAACAGAATCATATGCAGTGGCCTATCCATTTTGAAATAGTCTGTTTGGTAATGGGCTTCCCTTGAGCTCCTACAGCATAGGACACAAAATGTTGTTCAGATTTCCTGAAAGGCTTTGTTCTGTCCAAATAATAACGTAGCTGTCTATGGATGTCTAAGGAATGTAGCAGCTTTTCCCCTTTGTTTTGAGGATTGGGGTAGAAGGTAGGTAAGTGTATGGCTTGATTTAAAGCTACCCTGGATACCACTTTAGGCATAAATGACGGGTTGGTTCGAAGGGAGACCCTGTCCTGATGGAAGATGAGAAAGGGCTGTACAGCCATGAGGGCTTGTAGTTCCGAAACCCTACGAGCTGAGGTAATGGCCAGAAGGAAAGCTGTTTTCCAGGACAAATATTGCAAATCTGTTGAGGCAGCTGGCTCAAAGGGAGGCAATGTTAATTTTTCTAGAATGTAATTAAGATCCCAGGCTGGCACTGGTTGTTTCCTTGGGGGTCTTATATTTTTAGCCCCTCTGAGGAATTGCCTTAAAAGTGGGTGAGAGAATAAAGGTGGATCCGTATTGAATTCTGCAGAAATGGCTGAGGCATGGATTTTTATGGAAGAAAATGAAAGTCCACTGTTCAGCAGCTCAGCTAGATACTGTAATACCTGAGGCAAATTCAGTTTTCTAGGGTCCTGGCCTTTTTTCTCATTCCAAAAGCAAAACCGTTTCCATTTTGCGGAGTAAGTCTTCCTAGTAGATGGCCTCCTGGCCTCCAGAATGACATCCTGCACCTCTTTGGTGAGTAGGGTCTGTTGTGATGTTAAGGAATTTTCCATGCAGCGAGGTTGAGTGTTTTCAGCTGACTGTGAAGAGTTTTGTAGCTGTGCTGAGTCAGCAGAAGAGGCATTAGAGGTAGTGGCCAGGGAGGAGTATGTGTTAGGCTCCTCAGGAGTGGCTACCAGTGCTGTCTTGGCCAGTCTGGAGCAATCAGTATCATCTTCGGTCTGTCTGCTCTTGCTTTCAAGAGCACCTTGGGTAGAAGAGGCAGAGGTGGGAAAGCGTAGACTGTCCATCCTGTCCAACTGAATGAAAGGGCATCCGCTCTCCAGGCCTTTGGGTGAAAGGTCCTTGAACAAAACTTTTCCAGTTGATGATTCCTGTGGGAGGCGAAGAGATCTATGTCTGGCCTTCCCCACGCTTGGATTATCTTTGTAAACACTTGTGGATGCAACTTCCATTCGTATGGATCTGTCATATTTCTGCTTAGATTGTCTGCCAGCGTGTTTTCCAAACCTGGCAAGTACTGTGCTTGAAGTTCGATTTGCCATTCCAGAGCCAAGTTCCAAAGTGTCATGGCTAGTCTGCACAGGGGATAAGAATGTGTTCCTCCTTGTTTGTTTATGTACCACATTACTGTGGTGTTGTCTGTTCTTATAAGCAATTGTCCTGGATGCAGGAGGTCCTTGAAAGCTGTAATTGCATTTATCACTGCTAGCATTTCTTTTTTATTGATGTGAAGGTGCTTTTCCTTTTGGGACCATTTGCCCTGAATGCACCTGTCTGTCATGTGTGCCCCCCAGGCGTAATCTGAGGCGTCTGTTGTGATGACTTGATTTGCTTGAGGCTTGCAGAATGGGAGACCTGTGTTTGTTTGGCATGCTTGGGCCCATCACAGAAATTCCTTTTGCAAACAGGGAATTATTGGTATTATTGTTTCCAAGCTGTGGCTGTGTTGAGACCATAGGTTTTTTAGGTACCAATGAAGTTTCCTCATATGCAACTTTGCACATGTGAATAATAGAATGCAAGATGCCATGAAACCCAGAGCCTGCAGGATTTTCCTTGCAGTAAGCCTGGTACAGTTTTCTAATGTTTACAAGTACTGAGTTAGTTGCCCTTGTTTTTCTGGCGTAAGATAGGCCATCTGGGTGTTTGTGTCCAAGCTGGCACCCTTTCTGAGATGGTGTTAGCCTGGATTTCTCTTTGTTGATTGTGTATCCCAGAGAGTTCAGTAACCGTGTTGCATAAGTCAGATGTTCCAGAAGTGTGTGTTTGCTGTCCGCTTGGATCAGGCAGTCGTCCAAATAAGGGTAAATTTGTATCCCTTGAAGTCTTCAGTATGCAATTACTGATGCCAGGCATTTCGTGAATACTCTGGGTGCAGTAGATAAGCCAAAGGGCAATGCAGAGAATTGATAGTGGATTGAACCTGCAAGAAATCTGAGGTATCTTCTGCAGCTTTGTCTGACTGGGACATGCAGGTATGCCTCCTTGAGGTCCAATGTTACCAGCCAAAACTCCTTGCCCAGCATGGGAAGAAGCTGCTGTAATGTGAGCATCTTGAATTTTGGTACGAGTAGAAATGTATTTAGGATGGATAAGTCCAGAATGGGTCTCCAGTCGGTTCCTTTTCTTGGTACTAGAAAAAGTCTGGAATAAAAACCTTGACCTTGTTCGTGAGTAGGAACCTCTTGAATAGCTTTCATTTCCATGAGTTTTGAAATTTGTATTTGCGCCTCTGCCCTTTGATTGTGTGGCAGGTTTGGCATGCCTCTCATTTTTGGAAGAGTGTGAAAATGAAATCTGTAGCCTCGGTTTATAATGTCCAGGATCCATTTGTCTGTTGTGATCATATGCCAGTTTCTTGTAAATAGTGCCAGCTTTCCTCCTAGGGGAGCTGCCAGCTGGGAATTGCTGGGCAGAAAAAGAAGGAAGTCATTGGGTTTGCTTTCTGTATTATTGTGCACTGTCTTCGCCACCTCTTGGTGCTGGAGTTTGCCATTGTCTGCCTCTATATGATCCTTGAGATTGTCCTCTGCCCCTTGTGCGCCTGTATCTACCTCTTTGGGGCTTGTCCGTGGCTGGAAAGGACCAGTTTTTAGAAGACCAATTTCTGCTAAAACGTGGTGGCTGTACCTGAAGAAAGGCCTGGACGGTTTGCATAGATTTAGCTTTTTCTTCCATTTTTCGTAGTATCTCCTCAGCATTAGTACCAAATAACACATCCTTTTGTAAAGGAGCATCTAGCAGTTTAGCTTTAACATGATCAGGCAAGCTTTGCTCCCTAAGCCAGGCATGCCTACGAATAACTGATCCTGTAACAGCAGCTCTACTTGAGGCCTCTAAGGCATCATAGCCACATTGTAAGGTGTGTTTACCCACTTGTTCTGCACTATGCATCATATCCTGCAATTCCTTTAAATCTGGTTGTTCAGGCTGAGACATTTTGTTTCTTAATTGTGATAATAGAAACTGCTGATATTTAAGCATATGGAACTGACAATTTAAGGCTCTCATGGCTAGGGTGGCCGAGATGTATACCTTTTTTCCCCACCTTTCTAAGGAACTAGATTCTCTTTTGGAAGGTAGTGGATTCTTAGCAGTAGAGGCCTTCATTCCCTTGGGGCCTTGAGAAATGGTTTCAGGGTCAGCATTATGGCTTTTGAACAGAAATTGGTGGGAATTAGGAACTCTGTAGTACCTATCAGGTTTGACTGGGGCAGGAGGCAGGGAATCCGGATTAAGACAAGCCTCAGAGTAAACATCATCAAGTATGTCCAGGACAGGAGGTATAGCCAGAGGTCTGTGCTGAGGTAACAAAAGAAATTCCCTAAGTCTTTTCTTGGAATCAGAAAAGTCTTGGCCTTCCCAATGGAAGTGCTCCCTCAAGGTGTGCAAAGTTTCCCCAAAGGAAAAATCCTCTGGGGGAGATACAGAAGGAATTGACTGTTCTGCATCAGAATCTTCATAAGGGGAGTACGAGTGTTCCTCTACATCAGAATGTTCTGAAATAATGGATCCCTGTTCAGAAGAAGGGGAATTTTCCTCCACTCTGGGTCTCTTTTCTGGAGGGGGCTGGGAGCCCCTGATAAGGGTAATTAAATCCTCAGCCATTTTAAGCATCTGCTTTTTAGGCATGGGGCCTGGGGATGGGCCCTGTGCAATAGGCCTCTTGGGGATGCATGGCTGATTTGGTCTTAGTAAAGGCCTTAATAGAAAAGGAGGAAGAGGGCCTAAATACACCCTGGGTGGAAGTGGACCTGTCCCCATTAGGAGGTTCAACACTAACAGTGGATTCGGTGGTTGTAGTCTGAGTAAGGCCGAGGTACCTGCGGTCTCGGGTACAGAAGACACCGCCAAGGAAGTGTCGTCGGTAGTCAGGGACTGCATAGGCGTCTCGCTGAGAACCGGACCACGTGTAGCCGGTTTTGGCGTGGTGTCGGTGGAGACAGCGGACCTCGCGTGCCGGTCTTTGTCCTTGCGTTTTTTGGACAAAACGGTAGTCGGAGTATCTGACGACATTTTATAATCAAAGGCTGAACCAAAATAATGTTGGGCGAACTCCGCCCGATGCTTAATAGTGCGTTTATTGAAAGTCGCACAAAAGTGACAGCCCGAGATGTCGTGGTCTGGGCCTAAACAAGGTATGCAGAGGGAATGGAAATCCTTATGCGGTATTTGCTTCCCACAAGAAATACAATTGTTAACTTTGTCTGACATCGGTCTGAGGCAAGAAAAGTTTCCCCAACGGGGTACTTAGCTTTAAAGAAGACTTCAGTTTCCAATTTTTCGTAAATTCAGGAGCTGGCACTTGCGAACTGCTTCTGCTTTGGGCACCGCACGGCAAAAAAGACTGAAGAATATGGCGTCGGCTGTGACTTGTATACCCCTGTCGCACTGACATCAGGGAAGAAGGCGACAACAACCGACACCGGACCAAGACTTTGGAATTCGGCCGACCAAGGACCCGCCTGACGGCAGAGGACCCATATGTGATTACTGCAGCTGTATGTACGATGAACATCAAGGATATTTTTTTGTTTTTTTTGTTTTTGAGATAGAAAGCACACAGAAATGCAGGAAACAGTAATAAATCAGTTACACAGGCTAGCACACTTTAGTGGGCAGCCTCAACAGTTAAATTAACAAACAGACAACTTTCGACCAATTTTCGACTAAATGAAACTTTAAGTGCAGATAATATATAATGCAACAAACAGTTAAAAATACAGTTTAAGCTTGTTCAAGATAAGCAAGAGAAGGTATTTCAGGTAAAAAAACAGCAAAAAATACTTAAATCAGGAAAGTAGTCACTTTTCTCAGTTCTCTGCTGCTAGGACCACTCTGCAGGACCACGAGGAGCTGTTGCTGAGTAGTATAGCCAGAAAAAAATGCTTAGAGGCGGATATCTCTTGCATGCCTAAGTGATTCTTATTTGGGCTACCATGTGTTGATAAAGAATTGACCATTGTGTTGCTAGCATCCACCGAAGAATTCTCATATGAAATCTTGCTAGCAGAATTAAAATTATGGCTGCTGACACTGACCCCAAAGCTTAAAGAATCCAATGTGCTGAGACTGTGGTACTGTGAATCAGCTTTCTGACCTGGATTCTGATTGTCTGCACTCTTGAAAGAGGTAGAGAACCTGTCAATGAAACTATGATGAAAAATACTTCTATGAATTGTAATGTTTTAGGCTGTCATAACTGAGATTGGTTGTAATTTAAGGTTATCCCTAGATGGAAGCAAGTCTGGAGTGCCTGATCTCTTGCTCTTATTAGCAGGTGCTTGGTTGGGAAGGTAATGAGCCAGTCATCTAAGTATGGCAACACTCAGAATCCCTGTAGTCTCAAGTGAGCTGCTACCACTGCAATGCATTTGGCAAACACTCTGGGAGTTGTGATGAGACCACAGGGCAGTGCTCTGAATAGATAGTGAGTAGCGTAAATACCTTCTGGACTGTCTGCTCATTTTTATGTGATAGTACACATCTTGAAGGTCTATTGAGTACATCCAGTCATCCTTACTTAAAAAAATGGCAGAATGGACTGAACCGTGACCATCCAAAACTGTGTGTCACTTCACCAAGATGCAACAGTGATCTTCAGTTCCCTGTTTTCTTTGGCACTAAAAATGATCTTGAGTAAGTTCCGGATTCTGGTCTGATGGGACCTCTTGGATGACCATTTCTAACAGATTTTTATTTCTAGTGCAGCTGCTTTCCTCTGACTGGGTGGAACATTGGAAATTTTGCATATAGGTGGAGGTAGTATGGAAAGGGGAATTATATAACCTCCAGAAACAATCCTCTGCACCCATGTACCTTTTGTTTTATCTAGCCAGGCTCTCTTTTGTTACATCTAACCAGGCTCTGTGGTGCAGAGATAAATGACCCCCGACTGCCTCCAGAGATGGTCAACTGAGTCTCCTTTAAGGAGTACTGGTAGAGTCTATCGGGCAAAGAATCTCCGGACCCCCTGGTTCTGCAGTGTAGGCATTGTAATCCATTTGAGTCCCCCCCCCCCCTCTGCCCCTGGGGGAACTATCTCCACATGGATCTTGGAGAAGACCTTGGGACTTCTTGAACCACATTTTTTGACCTACTCATTGATTCCTAGGGAAGGATCTTTGAGGAGTCGAAAAATGTACACCCACTGCAGACAGTCTGTACATCTTTTTCACATCTGGAGAGTGTCTACCTTTAGGGCCAAACAATGAAATGCAGTCAAAGGGTGCACTGACAAAAGAAGACTTGAAGGGCTCTACAAAATCACACAAGCCCATACAGCTATGCCTCCTAATGGAAATGCCTGAACCTGCCCCCTTGAGGCACCTTCAGCTGTGTGTGAGCTAAGCCTCATGGATGAATTAAAAATAGACTTTAGGGCAGTTAACCGAGAGGCCACAGAATTATGAGTCTCAGTAGTATCAGTCCAAGAAAGGGATTTGGACAGTTAACAAATCCCTTTGTAGTCTTCTACAGTGTGCCAGACAGTTCAGCGACCTAAGGGCAAAAGTCACTAAAGCATACACATGCTTCCCAAACCTGTCCAATGCCCTGGACTCCCTAATTAGGGTGATGGACAGAGGAACTTTGCTCAGCAAATTCCTTCTTTCTGGCTGCCACCATAACCATAGCATCTATGGACACTCCCCTTGCTCCAGTATTCCCTACCTGCAGGTGGGGCCAGAATCCGATCTGGTCTTTTGGGGATTTGCTCAAATGAGTCAGGCTCCTTCCATGCCTGCCCAGAAATCAAATCAATGAGCTCACTGGGAGGTGGAGTAACCCAAGAGGTAGAGGGGCCAACTCCAAAGGCTTCCAGGAATACTGATTCCTCTGATGAAGGGTTATCAGAGGACTAACAACCCCTTTGCTGAAGGATCTCAAGGATGTCTGCAAATGAGATGTCTTCAGGTGGTGATCTTGGGGAACCTTCTCCTTCATCAAAATCAGTATCTTCAGTGACTGACACCTGAGGGGGTGTTCCAAGTCCCTCCACTTGCACTTCCTCTTCCTAGGGACTTACTTCACTGGAGCATCTGAATGAGGATCAGAAAAGACTGTAAAACCCTGCTGGGTAGCCTGCAGACTTTGAGCTGGCTGCCTCTGTGGCACAGAATGATGTGGTTCAAGGTACAGACATATCTCGGATCCAGAGGAAAGATCCGAGGGGGTAAGATCTGTCTGTCCTGCTGGAGCAAAGAACACTCTATTCACTACCTCAACAGCAGATTGCTACAGGGAGAAGGAAGATAATGGAGCCAAGAAATCAGGCTTCTGCCCATCGGTTTCCTCTACACAAAGGCAATATACCAGGGGAAGTAGTTGGAGCCAAGCTGTCCAATGACGAGGCTCCAAGGGGCCTGATAGGGACGCCTCGTCTCAGAGAGTCATCTGGCTCCAAAGACATCTAAGTCGTTACACTCAGAGATAGCTTCTGATCTGAAGATAAGGAAATCTTCACATCCGAAGCAGATGGACTCAGAAGTCTCAGATCCAGGGTTCCGAAACTATTAATCGAATCAGAGAAGGAGCTGAAATCGGTGGAGTGATAGGACAGGTTTCCAGTCCAGAAGGAGTAGGAGCAGGGATAACTCCCATCTGTATATGCACCAAGAGAAATCTCCTCATCATTCTGTCTACATCGGCTTCAGTCAACCTTCTGGAAGAACAAGAGGAAGCTAGGGATAAGAACTTGACTGCCATTGTTCTAAAAAGGGAGAAGGTACTGGATCCAAACTGGGTGAATATCCAGTGCTGGGTAATAGTCTCAGATCCAAAGTGCTTGGAACTGAGGAGGGTTTTGTCAGATCCGATGGTGTTCGGACAGCAGTGGCCTTCTGATCCAATATATGCTTCTTTTTTCGGCAGTTCCAAGGAAGATGAAGTGGAAGATCCAGAAGGTTTTAGGAGAATTAATGGAAGGCTCCTTCAATTTCAAGTTTGGGGGAATGAGCCCGAGCAATAGTCAGATTTAGCCCTTTCAAAATAAGCTTTTTTTTTTTTTATGTCCGTAACAGTGCGTGGATTAAAATTTTTGCAAATGGCACAATCAACTTGAAGGGGGTCTGAGCCCAAACAATGCACACTCAAATCGTGGGCGTCAGACGAGGGCAACTTTTGCTCACACTTTCGGCACTTCTTAAATCCTGAAGGGCCTTTATCTGACATTTACACACAATAACAAATTAAATAAAAAGAAAATGTTCTTTTTATATATATATCTATATATATCTATATATATATATATATATATATATATATATATATATATATATCTATATATATATATATATATATAGAGAGAGAGAGAGAGGGAAAGGAAAAGAGATACAAACAGTGGTATCAAGAATTACACAAAAGGTGTAAAAGAATATTAGAAAAACAATGCCAAGTATGGTATTAAAGAACTACACCAAGTGTAACAAACAGGAAGGATAAACTATTAATAAGTTTTGAAAAGAATATTAAAACACATTGTATATTGAAATGATTACTCGAGCACTCAAGATGACCACTTCTAATCAAGAAAGTAGCAAATGAGATCTAGGGTATGTTAGAGGTTGGTGCATTATGAGTAAGGGAGGAGAGCGAGAGTTTTTTGGAAGCCAAAAGCTAAAGTAATGGCCGAGTCGGATCACATCTGATCCCAACAGTTGAGTATAGAATGTAAATGGACAACATCAGATCAATACTTTCCTCTCCCCTGAAAAAGACACAGGTACTGTGCTTTCTCTACTACTCTTCCTGGCTATCTTTATTATCCCTGTTCTAACAACCTGAAGGTGTTTATTAGAATAACAATCACAGGACTTTCACATCTGGCCTTATTTTCTTTTCCATTCTGACTTTTCCTTATGTTTTGAAGACTCTTTTATTTTTTTCTCCCATTTAGGCACCTCTTCTAATTTATATAACTTTTTCAGCTGCAGAAAAGCTTCCATTGCTTTGAGATTTTTAGTATCCAGTACATTGTTCATAAGCAGTATCATACATAGTCCGTAAACTAAAAAAAAAAAAAAAAAAAAAAAAAATACTTCAAGAAAGCATACAAAGTTTTATATAAATGACTCGAACATTGACCAAAATTCCAACTTCTAACTACAAAGGAAAATGTATGCAAGCAAACAAATGTGATGAAGCCGATACCTGCTGAACAACACTGCAAACCAAACATTACAATAAAATGAAGAGGCCATTGCCCACTGGCAAAAACATCCTACAAAGACCATCATAAGAGGGCAGAACCACTGTCTACTGTGCTGCTACAAAAGTCCACAACAACCTTCATTTCATTTTCATATTTGTTTCTTTCAAAAAGTTTTGCCCAAGTTTTGACCAGCCTAATTACATACTGTTATTAGCAGCCTTTGCCATGTAGGTATTTCCTGTACACCCTCTCATTCTGTGATTGTCAGTCTCTCTTAAGACTTTATAATGTGACACTCTTTTTTTCAATGAAAACTTCAATCCAAATCAATGTCTAAACCACTTGGATAAGTGAAGTCCAAAAGCAATTAGCCACATAACTACCAATGTTGTACGTCTGGGGCACCCTTCTTGCAATAAAAAAAAAAATGGCCTGTTCTTGAATGCAGAATATGGCTTTAACACATTCTTGCCTTACTTTCTCCTTGTATGGCAGGAATTGAAACAAAAATGCCAGAAACCGCTGAAGGTGCAGTTCACAGGAGTAGCCAGAAATGTCCCAGTTCTACATCCAATACCTGTGCTGCTGCCTCCCCCAAGTTTCTAGCCATATTGCAAAATTCTTCTGTTACCTGCCCCCAAATTTCTTTGGATGTACAAATTAAAAGTATAGTTGGTTTAGATTTTGATTTCCATTTTCTAGTAATTGCTTTTCTGGCAGCCACCATTATTAGACACAGCAAGGCCTTACCATGAAACTCAATTGTACACTGCTGAAGTCTAAGATATGTTGGCCATTCATAGCTGTAGGCATGGTCATGAACAGCACAGCTGGCTGGCCATGGTTTTTAACAAACATAAATGTTTTGACACCACTTTTTAAACACTGAAATGTGATGCATCATACTGTGTATCAAAATTATTTAGATGTAATTACGTTGGCAAACTCAAAACGAATATACAGAAAATAGCAGCTTGTCCGCTATCATGTTGGATTTCCCTGGATTATGCGTCGCAATCAGAAAGCTTGGGAAGACATTGCCCACTGCCATAATCTTAGACCCTCTTGACACAAGGGGTAAGATCTGGTTCCACCTTGCTTGTTGATGTACCACACTGCAGACATATTGTCCGTCTGAATTACAATCGTCCCAATGGGTAGAGAGTTCTGTAGTGCTTGCAATGCCAGGAGCACCACTCATCTCTAGGAAGTTGATGTGCAAGTGGTACTTATGTTGTTGCAAAGTCCCATGAACAGTCTGTCCCAGATAATACCCCCCACCCTATCTGGGAAGTGTCCGTGGTCACTGTGGCCACTAGTTGGAGGAGGATGAATGGTCTGCCTATCGTCAGCTGCGTGGAATGAAGCCACCACTTTAGGTCCTTCTTGCAGGTCTCCGTGATAAGAATTTTGTGCAACAGGAGTAGATCTTGCATGGACCATTGAGCAAATAGGAGCCACTGTAACATCCTCATGTGGAAGCGTGCCAAGGGAACTAGTGTTATTGCTGCTGTCATTGAGCCCAGGACTTTGAGAACAAATCTCGCTGGAGTCTTCTTCCTCTTTATTAAGATTGTAACCTGGTGTCGAATGGTTGACACCCTCTCCTGAGGCAATTTTGCTATCATGTCTTTGGTATCTAAATCTGTCCCTATAAATGTAATATATTGACAGGGCAAATTGTACAGTATATACCAGATGGTCCCAATGGAATCCTCAGCCAAACAGGAAAACGATATGTTGTAAAAAACACTGATGGATTCAACACCCAGGAAGCACGACAAACTTCGTTTCCTTATACGAACTCCTTTAATGATTAAAACATAGACAGACAAGCGCTTTCACGCACCGAGGTGCGCTTCCTCAGATCTTCACAATTAAATGACTTTTTTCATGAAGTATATATACCCAGTAAAGTTAGATTAGGCTGAATTAAATTCAATTAATTATTCACTTAGTGTGATTAAACAATCAATCAATCTACTTGCATAGCACAATCAGCAATGTAGGTTGTACGCATAGGGAGCCATTGCAAAACAAATTCTGCGTAGCATTTCTATAAAGCCATTCCAGGACTTAAGATTTCATTGAGAAACATACCGAGGCATATTACAAGAATATTAGATTGCATTCCTCATGAACACTAAAAAGCATCTAACGTAGGTTAGATTTCCTTGATGCTCATATACCAAATGTATATATAAAAAACATAAAATATATGCATGGTTCTAGATGCTGTTTAACTTTCACCAAAATTATATCCATAAAATATTTTGTTTTAAGAACCATACAGACAAAATATATATGTACTCCTTTGATGTACATTTTATGATCTAAAACTCTTAAAATTATATATATGTGTATTAAACACATGTTGTGATGATATGTATATAAATATGACTTATTTCATTCTCAATAAATATACAGTCCTATATATATTGCACGTAACCATTGCTAAGTATATTAGTTATATAAATATATATGTATGAAATAAAATAAAATAAAATAAAATCCGTTTTTTTTTTAATTTGTTTAAATTGTTTAATCACACTAAGTGAATAATTAATTGAATTTAATTCAGCCTAATCTAACTTTACTGGGTATATATACTTCATGAAAAAAGTCATTTAATTGTGAAGATCTGAGGAAGCGCACCTCGGTGCGTGAAAGCGCTTGTCTGTCTGTTTTAATCATTAAAGGAGTTCGTATAAGGAAACTTGAAGTTTGTCGTGCTTCCTGGGTGTTGAATCCATCAGTGTTTTTTACAACATATTGACAGGGCAACAAGGCAGACTTTTCGTAGTTTATAGTGATGCCTAGCTGAGAGCAAAGGCGAAATGTGGTGTCCCTTGCCTCGGTTAGTCGATGCTCAGTGGTGGCGGTAAGGAGCCAGTCATCTAGATAAGGAAACACCCGAAATCCTAGATGCCTCAGATGAGCTGCGACTACTGCCATGCATTTGGTGAACACCCTGGGAGCTGTGGTAAGACCAAAGGGCAGAGCTCTGAAAGTACAGTTTTGCACCTACCATAAATGTAGATGTTCGAGTGTATATACTGCTGCAGTCATCACACTTGGGTTATCCTGCCGTCAGGCGGTCCCGCAGCCGGCCGAATCCCAAAGTCTTGGTCCAGCGTCTGTTGTCGTCGCTTCTTCCCTGACGTCAGTGTGACAGGGGGATAAAAGAGGCAGCCAACACCATTTTCTTCAGTTTTTCTTGCCCCAGATGTCAGGTACCCCCAACTAGGAAGGCAATACAAATAACTATGCAAAAATACCTTAGTAGATAAACAATAGTACTAGCTGTTAGCAAATACATCATAGAGACATGCATCCAATAGATTGATGTACATGGAGTTATAACTAACACCCTGGTATGTAGAGGGGACGGTGGGAGGGTAACCTGGACTGCAGCAGTATATACACTCGAACATCTACATTTATGGTAGGTACAAAACTGTACTATGTCCATCGTGTTATACTGCTGTAGTCATCACACTTGGGTTGAATCCCAAAGCTATGGATGGGTGGCTGGTACTAAACTGGGTTAGGTGAAGCTAGGATGCCCTGCAGAACTGCAGTGGCAAAACCAGCTCTGGTTTTAGAGTATAGTGGCAGGTGGTAGTGCTTGGTAAAGGCGTGCACTGAACTCCAAGTAGCTGCCTCCAGAATGTCCTTGGTTGGAACCCCCCTGAGAAAGGCTGCTGAGGTTGCTGTAGCCCTGGTAGAATGGGACCTAATATTAACAGGCACTGCTTTCCCATGGTGCGAGTAGCAAAAGCGGATACAATGTGCTATCCATTTGGAGATGGTCTGTTTTGAAATGGCCTTTCCTTGTGAACCTGCAGCATAGGATACAAAAAGTTGGTCAGTTTTTCTGAAGGTCTTTGTCTTATCCAAATAGTAACGTAGCTGTCTGTGAATGTCCAAAGAGTGAAGGAGTCTTTCTCCTTTATTCTGGGGGTTTGGACAAAAGGTGGGTAAATGAATGGTCTGATTCAAAGCCACATTGGATACTACCTTTGGCATAAAGGTAGGGTTAGTTCGTAAAGAGACTCTGTCCTGATGGAAAATGATGAAAGGTTCCACTGCCATAAGTGCCTGTAGTTCTGAGACCCTGCGTGCTGAGGTGATAGCCAGCAACAGAGCTGTTTTCCAGGAAAAGTATTGTAGTTCTGCTGAGAAGGCTGGTTCGAAAGTAGGCAGTGTTAATTTTTCTAAAACAAAGTTGAGGTCCCAAGCTGGCATTGGGGGTGTTCTGGGGGGTCTTATATTCTTAGCCCCTCTGAGAAACTGCCTTAGTAAAGGGTGTGAGAATATGGGAGGATCCGTATTATATTGAGCTGAAATGGCTGAAGTATGGATCTTAATGGATGAGAAAGAAAGGCCTTTGTGTAGCATCTCAGTTAAGTATTGCAGTATTTGAGGAATGTTTGGTATCCAAGGATTTTGGCCTTTAGCCTGGTTCCATAGGCAAAACCTTTTCCATTTGTCTGAGTAAGTTTTTCTGGTGCTGGGCCTCCTGGCCTCCAAAATGACATTCAGGACGTCCTTTGAGAGAAGTGTTGATTGACAGTTCAAGGTATTCTCCATGCAGCTAAATTTAAAGTCCTGAGCTGACTGTGAAGGATCTGAGAGTTTTACTGAGTCAACAGAAGTGGGAATTGAGGTAAGATCCATGGAGGGCTGTGAGTCAAGGTCCTTAGTAATGGGTACCAGTGCTGACGTGGCTAGTCCGGAGCAATGAGGATCATTTGTGGTCTCTCTGATCTGACGTTTAGTAATACCTTGGTCAAGAGAGGTAGTGGTGGGAAGGCATAGACTGTCAATGCTGTCCAACTGAATGATAGGGCGTCCACTTTCCAGGCTAGGGAATGATAAGTCCTTGTGCAAAATTTCTGTAGTTGGCAATTGTTGGGGAAGGCAAATAGATCTATGTCTGGGCGTTCCCACCTTTGAATTATCATTGAAAATACTTGTGGGTGTAGTCTCCACTCGTGAGGATCTGCCAAATTTCTGCTTAATTCGTCTGCCAATATGTTTTCCTTTCCTGGCAGGAATTGTGCTTGCAGTTGCACTTGGTAAGTCAATGCTGTGTTCCACAAGGTCATTGCCTGTCTGCATAAAGGGTAGGAGTGTGTTCCTCCCAGTTTGTTTATGTACCACATAACTGTGGTGTTGTCTGTCCTTATTAGTAGTTGTCCTGGATGCAAGAGGTCCTTGAAGGCTGTCAGTGCATTTTGCACAGCTAGCATCTCCTTTTGGTTGATGTGTAGATGCATTTGTTTTGCAGACCATTTGCCCTGTATGCACGGTCCTGCAATGTGTGCTCCCCAGGCATAGTCTGAAGAATCTGTCGTCATAGTTTGGTTTGCTGGAGGTAAGACAAAAGGAAGACCCTTGTTTATTTGACATGGTTGAGCCCACCATAGGAACTCGTTTTGAAGGCAGGGAATGAGAGGTATACTTGTTTTGAGGCTGTGCCTGTGTTGAGTCCATACACTTTTCAGGTACCATTGTAATTTCCTCATATGCAGCTTTGCATGTGGAATTAGTTGAATGCAGGATGCCATGAACCCCAATGCCTGCAGGATTTTCCTTGCAGTGAGCTGGGTAAAAGTTGCCATCTTTTTGAAGTATTGAGTCAGTTGTTTTTGTTTGTCTGGCGTGAGAAGCCATCTGGGCCGTTGTATTTAAGCTGGCACCCAGGAATATTATGTCTTGTGAGGGTACTAGCTTTGACTTCTTTTTGTTTACTGTCTACCCTAGGCAACTTAGCAGCTTTGTTGCAAATGCCAGATGCTGTAACAGAATGGCCTTGCTGTCCGCTTGGATCAGGCAGTCGTCCAGATATGGATAAATTTGTACTCCTCATTGTCTGCAGTATGCAATTACTGATGCCAGGCATTTCGTAAATACTCTGGGTGCAGTAGATAAGCCAAAGGGCAATGCAGAGAATTGATAATGCATTGTACCTGCCAAAAATCAGAGGTATCTTCTGCAATCTTGTCTGATAGGGACATGCAGGTATGCCACTTTGAGGTCCAACATTACCAGCCAAGACTCCTTGCCCAGCATGGGAAGAAGCTGCTGTAGTGTGAGCATTTTGAATTTGGGTACCTCCAGGTATGTGTTTAGAATTGAGAGGTCTAAAATGGGTCTCCAGGCTTTGTCCTTTCTTGGTACTAGGAACAGTCTTGAGTAAAAACCTTGACCTTGCTCCTTTGTAGGTACCTTTTGAATTGCTTTCATATCCATGAGAGCTGAAATTTGTGTTTGTGCCTCTGCCCATTGGTTTGGAGGCAGATTTGGCATGCCTCTCATCCATGGTAAAGTGTGAAAATGAAATCTGTATCCTCTGGTAATGATATCCAGAACCCATTTGTTCTTTGTTATGATGCGCCAATTTTGTGGAAATAGAGCCAGTTTTCCTCCCAAAGGTGCTGCCAGGGCAATTTTACTTGGCAGGCGAAGATAGGCCTGAAAGAACCTTGTGGCTGGCCTCTGCCCCTTGGGCGTCGGTACTTACCCCTTTGGGGTCTGTCTGATACAGGAAAGGACCAGTTTTTTGATGGCCAGTTTCTGCTGAAACGAGGAGGTTGTACCTGTAAAAAATCTTTAACTGTCTGCATAGATTTTGCCTTTTCTTCCATTTTCTTTAAAACTTCCTCTGCTTTTACACCAAATAGCACATCTTTCTGCAATGGAGCATCCAATAACTTTGCTTTGACATGTTCTGGTAAGGCTTGCTCTTTTAGCCAAGCATGTCTATGTATTACAGATCCTGTGACAGCTGCTCTACATAAGGCTTCCAATGAATCAAAACCACACTGTAAGGTATGCTTTCCCACCTGTTCTGCTGCATGCAGCAAATCCTGCATCTCTTTGAAATCAGGTTGATCTGTCTGAGGGATCATTTTCTGCTTTAACTGTGTAATCAAGTACTGCTGGTATTTTAGCATGTAGAATTGGCAGTTTAAGGCCCTCATGGCCAAAGTGGCAGACGTATATACTTTCTTCCCCCATCTTTCTAATGCTCTGGAATCTTTTTCAGAAGGTAGTGGATTCTTAGCAGTAGAGGCCTTAACCCCTTTGGGACCCTGGGAAATGGTTTTGGGGTCTGCAACAGGGCTTTTATAGAGAAACTTATGAGAATCAGGAACTCGGTAGTATCTGTCTGGTTTAGCTGGTGCAGGAGGTAAGGAATCTGGGTTTAAACTAGATTCGGTGTAAACATCATCCAAAATGTCTAAAACTGGAGGAATTGCAAGGGGTCTATGCTGTGGAAGAAGAAGAAACTCACGGAGTCTTTTCTTAGAGTCAGAGTAATCTTGGCCTTCCCAGTGGAAGTGTTCCCTCATGGTGTGTAGAGTTTCCCCAAAAGAGTAGTCTTCAGGGGGGGAGACAGAGGGAATGGACTCTTCAGCATCTGAGTCTTCATAACGAGGGAAGGAATAATCCTGGTCCTCAGAGTTAGCTGAGGAAATGGATGCTTGGTCAGAGGAAGGATAATCTTCTTCCAGTCTAGGCCTTTTGTCAGGAGGGGGTTGGGAACCCCTGATAAGGGTAATTAAATCCTCAGCCATCTTAAGCATCTGTTTTTTTAGGCATAGGGGCCTGTGGGGGGGGGGGTCTATGGCCCCAGTTTCCTAACTTTTAAGGGGGCTTTAAGTTTAGCATAAGACTTAACAGAGATAGTTGTCGGTTTGAAGACAGCTTCAGAAACCGAAGGCCTGTCCAAAATCTCCGGATCACCGTCAGGGTTGGCGTCCGAGGGGTGAGAGGGAACCGGCTCTTGAGGCCCAGCTGATTCAATCTGGGAGGCCGTCAGAAGTTCTAAATCAGCGGTAGTCAGGGGCTGCGTAGGCACCTCGCTGAAAACCGGAGAACCTGCGGCAGGCCTTGCTGGGGCCTTGGTATTTGGTCTTGGCCTTGGTTGCCTGTCCTTATCCTTGCGTTTTTTATTCATTGCTGATGTCGGTTGCTCTGATGACATGCTATAGTTAAATTTTCTGCCAAAATAATGTCAGGCGAAATCTGCCCGACGCTTGATTGTACGTTTGTTGAACCTAGCACAAAACCGACAACAAGAGACGTCATGGTTTGGGCCTATGCAAGGAATACAATAAGAATGAAAATCCTTATGAGGTATTTGCTTCCCACAAGAAATGCAATTATTAACTTTGTCTGACATCAGTCTGAGGCATGAAAAGTTTCCCCAATGGGGTACTTAGCTTTAGAGAAGACTTCGGGCTGAAATTTGATTCGAAAATCTCAGGAGCTAGCCGACCTGCACTTGTGAACTGCTTCTGCTTCGGGCACCGCACGGCAAGAAAGACTGAAGAAAATGGCGTTGGCTGCCTCTTTTATCCCCCTGTCGCACTCACGTCAGGGAAGAAGCGATGACAACTGACGCCGGACCAAGACTTTGGGATTTGTCCGACTGCGGGACCGCCTGACGGCAGGATAACCCAAGTGTGATGACTGCAGCAGTATAACACGATGAACATCTGGTAGTGACTGGATCCCAGCCAGAAGTGTAGAAATCTCCTGGATCGCCTATCCATCTTGATATGGTAGTACACATCCTGGAGATCGATGGAGCACATCCAATTGTCCTTTCCCAAGAAAGGGAACTATGGACTGCAGTGTAACCATCCGGAACTTTGTCTTCTTGACAAACTTGTTGAGCCTGCTGTGATCCAGAATGGGCCTCCAGTCCCCTGTTTTCTTTGGTACTAAAAAGAACCTTGAATAAGTTCTGGATCCGATTTGGACTGCGGGGACTTCTTGGATAGCTCATTTTTCTAGCAACCTTTGAACTTCAAATTGCTTGTTCCCTTAGACTGGGTGGCACATCTGGGATGGATTTTTGTTTTCTGGGGAGAGGTGGCAAGGAGAAAGGAATACTGTACCCCCTGGATATTACAGAATGTACCCATGTGTCTTCTGTGATACTTTGCCAGGCTTCTGGGTACAGTGACAATCTGCCCCCGACTGCCTCCAGAGGTGGATAGACAGGTCTCCTTTCAGGAGCGCTGGAAGGGCCTACCAGAGAATGCATCTCTGTCACCCTGACTCTGCAGACCCCCCTCTGCCGCGAGGGTGGTGTCTCCTATTATCCCCCCCCCCCTCTGCCCCTGGGGAAAAATCATCACGTGTGTCAGGCAAAGCTCCCTGGGATTTCCGGAACCACATTTTTCCACCTTTTTGACCTTTGGGATAAAGTCTAGTAGGCACGGGAAAACATAATCCCATGGCAGAGAGAGTCTTGCTATCCTGCTTGCACCTGGTGAGAGTCTCTTTTACCTTGGGCCCAAACAACGACGAGCCATCAAAAGGGGCATTGGTAAAGGAGGACTTGAAGGGCTCCGCAAACTGACAAAGGCACATCCAGGAATGTCTCCATAGGGTGACTCCTCTGCCTGCTGCCCTGCTCACTCCATCAGCTGCATAGGAAATAAGCCGCATGGCTACAGAAGATAAGGTCGCAAGCTGAGAAGCAGTTCTATCTGTAGCTCCCGCAGCTGTAGGATCCTGTGGGGTATCTCCTAGCGCTTTCAGGAGATCCCTCTGGAGACGGGTGAAATGGGATAAATAATTCAGTGACCTAAAGGTAAAGGCAGCTGAAGAAAAGACACGCTTCCCATATCTGTCCATCATATGGGACTCCTTGTTTGGGGGATGGACAAAAAAAGAGGTTTCTGCTAATTCCTTCTTTGTGGCTGCTGCAACCAGCATAGCATCAACTGGCACGCCCTTAGTTAGGAAAGCTTTGTCATCCAGTGCAGTGATGAACTTATTGGGCCTCCACAGAACTGGTTCTATCGATTCTGGGGAGCTCCAAGCCTTTCGACTTACTACCCCTAGTAGTGGGTCAGAGAGTAGAGACACCCAAGATGTGGAGGGTCGGGAACCAAATGCATCCAGGTACACAGACTTATCTTCAGAAAGGGAAAGAGATTTCCAGCCACCCCTCTGCTTAAGGATTTCCAGGATGGCTGAAAAAGAGACATCCTCAGAGGGCGACTGTGGGGACCCTTCTGAGTCCTCCAAGTCTGTGTCAGATGTCAAGGACTCAGGGTAGTCCAAGTGCTTCATCTTGCAAGTCCTCTTTCGAGGGGCCTCCTCTGAGGGGTGCACTGGAGAGGTACTGGAAGGGGGGGGGTCGCCCAAAGGGGCATCCTGGGACATTGGTTCCTTACGCTTGGGGAGGAGGGGTGTTCAGAGGTGGACACTGGCCCAGAAGGGGAAGGAAAAGCTGGAGCAGAGGGTAGAGCAGTCTGAGGGGACAGCACACTCCATCACCTTGAAGGCACCATGATCTCAGCCCAATAGGGTCTCCGGCTCCAAAATGCCCGGAGATCTCCAAACTACGAGTGCTGGCAACGAGGCTGATGTAGGCACTGAACTCACCTGCATCGATGCTCCGAGTGGGAGAGTAGGATTCAACAAGGGTTAGATCTCACTCTCACCCGCAGAGCTGACGAGGGAGCGTCGGCCCCCAGATCCCTTGAGAGAAGGTGGCATTGAAGGCATCAGAGCAGATGTCGGATCCGAGAGACCCATGGTCTTTGGATCCAACGGTTCCACCACAATGACCTCCATGTGCTCCGGCTCTGAGCTCGGGTGAGACAGAGTAGGAACGGACGGTTGGCTCCACTTCTGTACGGGCTGCGCTCGATAAAATTTTTGCCAAGGCCATTGTCCTGAGAAGCCTCTTCACCACCCTCTCCACATCGTCATCTGAAAGGCTCCTGGATGATCAAGAAGAATGAGTGGCCGATCGGTGACTGTCCGCCACAGACTGGAGAAGCAGAGACTGTGGCACGGAACGCATCGGTTCCAAGCAGGGGGACCTAGACCTTTTATGGCTCCTAGATGGTTCTGAAGATACTGATGGAACTGAAGGAGATAAAGCCTTGTTGGACCCGATAGCTATTGGCACCAACAAACTAGATGGTTTGTTTTTGCCCTTAGACGGTTCCGAGACAAGAGCAGATGAAGATGTCAATTTGGGGGTTTTGTCTAATTTTCTTGCCCGAGTCCCTTCCTTAGACACCTCAAATGGCCCTTTCAACAATCCTTTCAAAATAAGCTTGTTCTTGTGCTCTTGCAGGACTCTAGAACTAAAAGCATGACAAATGGAACAAGAGTCCTGCAGGTGAACAGCTCCCAAACAGTAGAAACAGGTGGCATGACCATCAGTAAGAGACATCTTTTGGGTGCAGGAATCACATTTCTTGACTCCAGAAGGCTTGGATTCTTTACCAACTTCTTTTGACCTATTTATCACACAACACAACAGGATCACAAGATAGTAAAATAGAAAATATAGGTATACACCAAACATAAAACAAAAAAAATGTTTTTTAAGGGGAAGGAAACAGAAGGAGGAGAGTCTCTAAGTAAAACGAAAACTCCTCCAACCAAGGAGATGCCTCAAACTTAAACGGCTAGCTTCTTGAAGAAAGGAATAAGGCAGAGCCCTCTAACTAAAACGGGCTGAAAGGTAGGTCGAATCCACTAACTCAAATAGATTCATAAGATAGAAAGGGTAGACCTCAAAGAAAAGAAAACAAATGGCCTCAACAACAAACTGCAAGTAAACAAGTGACAGAAAGAGGGATAGACCGACAACAGATTCTACTAAGCTATATGAAAAACTGTGCTATCAAAAGGTAATTTTTATGAGAAATTACAAAGAAAATAATTCAACTTAGCCTGCACCAGTCGTCAGCAATCCCGAAGCTTCAAGCGGCAAACGAGACCTGGGTAACTCTCGCTAGGCATGTTGGGATAGGGTCTAGCCTCGAGCCAGTGGAAGCTCTTGAGCTTTAGAATGCGGCCGAGTCGGAGCAGAGGATTGGCTACAAACACAACCAACAAAAAGGAAGGAGAGATAGAGACAACATAACATCAACTTTTAAAGCAATGTTTTACTGTGCTGGCCATTTATTCCTGATGTACAAATCAGTCATAATGCCATATCAGGAGTATCTTTACAACTGTGTGTGTTACTTTGCCCCCTCAAACGGTTTTTCTTCCAAACTTTTCTTAAGCTCCATAACAGTAGTTTTTCGTGGAACATATACACACCAGCATAATCCTCCTCCCTTGCCAATTGTTCCCTACTACCACAAATCTACTATTCTTGTCTTTTATCCCTCTTCTACCACTGCTGAAGTCCCAGTAGTAATCAGTATTACTCCTTGATATTTTACATTATCCATCTTGAAATCCTTTCTTTCTGAAATGCACATGCTAATTTCTTTGCAAAATGTGTCTACTGCAGCGCTGCCACTTCCACTCTGCATTTCTTAATTGCCTACCTGTCTATTTTATAAATAAAGAGGACAACTAGGGCCCTTTTCAGGCAACATCTGTTACAAAATTAGCAAGCAACCATAAACATACATATTAAAACATTACTTGCAAATCTTACAGATGTTATTAGCACCGCCTTAGAAGCAACAGTTAGTACATGCCACGGATACCAAAATGTTATGTGCAAAAAAAAAAAAAAAAAATCATACAAAATATAGATTTCAAACTCAAATAGCAAAGTAATCAAGATACATGCAATTAAGGCATGACATCCAGTTATTTACATATGGCGTTTGCCAAGATAATTTCTTGAGCTCCCTGTGAAACTATGACAGGGTTGGTAAATACTTTGACATTAAGAGGAAGGGAATTCTAAAGATGGGGGTCCAACAACAGAAAAGGCTTTAGAAGAAAAATAGAAGTTATGTTCTTACCATAACGTTCCATGTTAGTTGTCTTCTTCTCGCCTTCTTCTTGCTGGATGGGTTCGGAGCCGACCTCGGCTCCGACTCGGCCACTCTAAAAGCTCGAGAGTTGGTTCCACCGGCTCGAGGCTCCCCTTATATCCCACAATGCTAGGCGTGAGTTACCTCAGATCTCGTTTGTAAGCTAGCCCAGCTTATAATAGTAACAGAATAACTATAAACAAAGTCCACCTCTAGAAACCAGGGAGAAGAGAAGGGTGACCTACATCCTGATCCAGGAAAATATGCACAGCAGCATATACCTAAAGTAAAGAGGTGGTAGAAAGAGAGGTCACAATCAAAACTCCTCTAGGTCTGTCCAGGCCAGGGGGAAGGAGGGTGGGGCCTTAGAAGAAGGCGATAAGAAGACAACTAACATGGAACGTTATGGTAAGAACATAACTTCTATATGTTAAGTTGTCTATCTCGCCTTCATTCTTGCTGGATGGGACCGTGTCCCTAGCACCTTGTCCCGGGTGGCCTAACGGAACAGACTCTTGAGAACAGTGGAACCAAAGTTAGCTCTATGCCTAGAAGCTAAATCCAACTTATAATGAGAAATGAAAGTGTGAGGAGTAGCCCAAGTAGCCGCTGCACAAATGGTGTCAATAGGCAGTCTGTCTTGGAAGGCTATAGAAGTAGCCAAAGCTCTGGTAGAATGGGCTTTAGGTTTGTTAGGCAGCTTTTGGTGTCTAATTTCATAAACAAGGGAAATCAGAGAAGTTAGCCATCTAGATAATGATACCTTTGAAACTGAAAGTCCCTTTCTGCCTTCTGCATAAGAGACAAACAGCTGGTCAGATTTTCTGAATTGTTTGGTTCTATCCAAATAGTACCTTAACTGACGATGAACATCTAGCCAATGCAATTTTTGTTCAGACCTGTTAGAATATTCTGGAAAAACACAGGAAGGTCAATGCTTTGATTTAGGTTAGGCCGAGGCTATCTTAGGTAAAAAGACGGGTTGGTTCGTAAAGATACCCTGTCCTTATGGAACAACAGATAAGGAGGTCGACAGCTGAGTGCATGAAGTTCTGAAACTCTTCTAGCTGAAGTAATAGCTACCAGAAAGTGTGTCTTCCATGATAGCAATTTTAAAGAACAGGAGGCTGCAGGTTCGAAAGGGGAAAGAATCAAAGAACTAAGAACTAAATTTAGGTCCCAAGGAGGAGGAGGATTTCTGATAGGAGGTCTGAGTAGAAAAACTCCCTTCAAAAAGGCTTTGCAAAGTTTGTGGGACATTATGGCAGACTCTGAAATGCCCACATGAAAGTTAGAAATAGCTGCCAATTGAACTTTAAGAGTAGAAGGAGATGAACCTGCATGGAAGAGTTCAGCTAGAAAATCAAGGACCATTTGGATGGAAGCAGTGAAAGGATCTATGTCCCTTCTTTGAGCCCAATAGTGAAACGTTTCCACTTACTCAAATAAATCTTTCGAGTGGAAGATTTATGGGAAGCTATCAAAATATCTCGAACAGAGTGAAATATTTGAGGAAGCCTGGCTAAGGTTGGAATTGGAGGAACCAAGCAGTGAGGTTCAGAGAGGGAAGGGAGCGATGAAACTGACCCGACTGATGGATCAAAAGATCTGGAACTAGGTCCAGATGCCAAGGTCGCTCCAACAGAAAATGATGTAGAAAGGGGAACCAAACCTGTCGAGGCCAATAAGGAGCAATGAGGATCAACGAGGCCTTCTGAGCGATAGCTTTCTGTATTACTTGAGAGATTAGTGGGAAGGGAGGAAATGCATACAGAAGTCCCCGGGGCCAAACTTGGACTAGAGCGACTCTGCTGGGCTGGCCTGGTAAAGGGAATAGGGTGAAATAATCTCTGCACTTGCTGTTTTGGGGAGTAGCAAAAAGGTCGCAGCAAGGCTGACCCCACTTGAGAAAAATTTCTCTCACAACAGAGTCTTTCAGAGACCACTCGTGAGGCATGAGGATAGCTCTGCTCAACTTGTCCGCGATTTGATTGGACTTCCCGGGGATGTGCATTGCTATCAGAAACCGCTGAGAAGAAATCGCCCATTGCCACAGTCTGAGTGCTTCTCGACACAGGGGGTAGGACCTGGTTCCACCTTGTTTGTTGATATACCACACTACAGACATATTGTCCGTCTGGATTGCTATCGTTCCCAAGGGAAGAGAGTCTTGAAGGGCTTGCAACGCTAAAAGCACTGCTCTCATCTCTAGAACATTTATGTGCAAGTGGCATTCGTCTGGTTGCCATGTGCCCTGGACAGTTCTGCCCTGATAATGCCCCCCCCCACCCGATCAGGGAGGCGTCCGTTGTCAAAGTAGCAACCAGAGGGGAAGGAACAAAGGGTCTTCCCAATAAGAGCTGAGGGGAAGACATCCACCACAGAAGATGATTTCTGCATGTTTGCGTAATCATAATGGTGTGGGGCATCGGAAGTTGCTGGTATGACCATTGCGTGAAGAGCATCCATTGAAGGATTCTCATGTGCAATCTGGCTAATGGAAGCAGAGGTATGGCAGCCGCCATAATCCCCAACACTTTCAGAACTAACCTGGCTTTGATTCTGTTGCTGCTGAAGAGGAGCGAGACCAGTTTGTGTACGTCTGTTATTCTCTGATCTGTTAGTCTCGCAGACATGTTGACTGTGTCTAGATTTGCGTCTATGAAGGTAATAGTACGACAAGGCGACAAAACAGACTTTTCGCAATTTATTGAAATGCCTAAATTTTGACAAATGCGAAAGGTGTAGTCCCTGGCCATTAGAAGAAGATGCTTGGTGGGAGCTGTGAGGAGCCAGTCGTCCAAATATGGAAACACCTGGAATCCTTGACGTCTCAGGTGAGAAGCTACCACTGCCATGCATTTGGTAAACACCGGGGCAGTGGTGAGACCAAAGGGCAGGGCCCTGAATTGAAAATGACTGGTTCCCAGCCTGAAGCGGAGGAATCTTCTGGAGCGTCTGTTCATTTTTATGTGATAGTACGCATCCTGAAGGTCTATAGAGCACATCCAGTTTCCTTTTCCCAATAGGGGAAGGATGGACTGCAGCGTGACCATCCGAAATCTTGTTTTCTTGACTGACTTGTTCAAGATACTGAGATCCAAAATTGGTCTCCAGTCCCCTGTTTTCTTTGGAACTAAAAGAACCTGGAGTAGATTCCGGATCCTTGCTGGTCTGCTGGAACTGGCTGAATTGCTCTTTTTGCAAGCAGCTTTGAAATTTCCAAAGCTGCAAGATCCCTTTGAGCAGGTGGAACATCTGGAAGGGATTTTTTTGATTGGTTTGGAATGCGAGCGAAGGGAATGGAATAGCCTTCGGAAATGATGGACTGTACCCATTTGTCTTGAGTCAGGGATAGCCAGGCTTCTGGGTACAGTGACAATCTTCCCCCGACTGCCTCCGAAGGTGGGCAGTCGGGCAACACCTCAGGGATGCTGAAAGGGCTTATCAGAGAAGGTTTCTCGATTGCCCTGGTTCTGCGGACCCCTGCCTCTAGGGCGACGTCTACCATTGTTGTTCCCCCCTCTGCCTCTGGCGGGGAACCGACTCTGTGCGTCAGGCGAAGTCCCTTGAGATTGTTTGCGGAACCACATTTTCCACTTTTCTGGCCTTTGGGGTAAGGCCTAGGAGGAGTAGAAAACGGACTCAGGCGGCAGAAAGAGTCTTGCCATCCGTCTCGCACCTAGTCAAGGTTTCTTTCACTTGAGGACCAAAAGAGATGATCCATCAAGCGGGAATTAGTGAATGGCGTTTTAAAGGGGTCCAAAGTTGCATAGCCGCATCCAGGCATGCCTGCGTAAGGCCACACCTGTCCCTGCGGCCCTGCTCGCTCCATCAGCCGCACAAGAAAGGAGGCATGGAGGAGTTAGCTATGGAGTTCAGGGTAGCCAGCTGAGTGTTCATCTTGTCTTGAAAACCCGCAGCCGTAGGATCCTTCAACATGTCACTCGCTTCTTTGATCAAGTCTCTTTGAAGGCGAGTAAAATGGCATAGGTAGTTCAGCGACGCATAGCAAAGGTCGCTGGCGAGAACATCCGCTTCCGTACCTGTCCATAGACCTAGATTCTTTGTTAGGGGATGAACAGGCACTGAAGGATCAGCTAGTTCCTTCTTGGTGGCAGCAGCTACCACCATAGCATCCACAGAAACACCTTTTGTGAGAAATTGCTTGTCAGTTGGTGCTGTTATAAATTTGGAAGGTCTCCTGGGGTAGGGTCCACTGAATCAGGAGCCGTCCAGGCCTTCTTTGCAACCACCTGCATGAGGGGATCAAAGGGGGACACCCAGGAGGTGGAAGGGCGAGAGCCAAATGCCTCAAGATACACAGATTCATCCTCCGAAGGGTTAAGGGCTGGCCAATTTCCCCTCTGTTTCAGGATCTCTAGAATGTCTGCGAAAGAGACATCTTCAGAAGGGGAACGTGGGAACCCTCGAATCCTCTAAATCTGTGTCAGAGGTGACAGACTCAGGTGAGTCTATGTGCTTCCTCTTACACTTTCTCTTCCTAGGGGGCTCCCCTGCCAATTCAGGGGAGGCCTCGGAAGAGGATGAGATCCCCACAGGGGATTCTTGAGGAGCTGGCTCTCTGCGGTCTGGGATGAGGGAGTGAGTCGACATAACCAAAGGCACCAAAGAGGGAGGGGCGGACGGAGCCGACTGTGGAGTCGAACAAGGTTCCAACACACTCCGCATGACCTCGAACGCACCCCTGTCCGGCAGAGCCAGAGGTCCTCGCTCCGAGAAGCTGAGAACCTCCCTCGGCACCGACAGAGATGGCTCCGAGGCCGATGTCGGAGCCGAACTCACCAGCGCCGAAGCACCGAGAGGGAGAGGGGGGTCGGACAAGGGTCCGATGCCACTCACCCCCTCGGAGCCGACGAGGGAAGCCCGGCGCTGAGATTCTTCAAAAGAAGAAATCGGAGCCAATGACGGAGCCGAAGACAATTGCATCGGCTCCGACGCTACCACAGTCTCGGTCCCGAGATGCCCCGGCTCCGAGCTCAAAGGAGTCGGAGGAGGAATATTTATAGGAACAAGTTGAGGCATCGACTGATGAGTCGGACTCTGGAGCATTTGGGCCAGTGCCTCGGACTTCAAAAGTCTACTCACTACCCTCTGGAGGTCGTGATCTGAGAGCCTCGATGACCTGGAGGAGTGAGATCTGTGTCTCCGTTCAGACAGCAGGGGAGACGCTGGAGCCGAGTGAATGGAGCCAAGGGACGGTGACCTCGATCTCTTTCTAGATGTCGGCTCCGATGGTCTGATCGGAGCCGACCCAGGAATCTCTAATGCCTCGGCTCCGGCCGGAGCCGAGGGAACCACAGATACTGCAGTCAAAGACTCATCGGCTCCAGCCGGAGCCGATGAAGCAGTAGGCTTCGAAGCCTTAGGCCTCGACTCTGAAGCTGGAGCAGAGGTCTTGGAAGCCTTAGAAGGTTTCCCCGATGACACAGAAAGGGAACCTTCAGGCTTAATCAAACCCCTTAAAATGAGTTTGTTTTTTCTCTCCTGCAGGACTCTAGGGCTGAAGCCATGGCATACAGCACAAGAGTCCTGCAGGTGTAAAGGTCCCAGGCAATACACACAAGAAGTGTGACCGTCTGTCAGAGACATTTTCTGACAGCACGAGTCACACTTCTTGAAGCCTGAGACCTTTGAATCCTTGGACATACTCAAGGAACCGAAGTGTAATCACACACAGAAAACACACACACAGAGATTACACTGATAGGGGTTTAAAAGGAATTATTTAAACTAAAGGGTAAGTTAAATTAAAACTCCCTAATGAAACACATACACACCCTAAGGAAGGGAAGGAAGGGCCCGAAGGCCTTTGGGAAAGAACTATAAGTTCTTTAGAAAAAAAGGGGGCTGGATAAAAGGTAGAAGGGATAATATCCACTACACTAAGGGGAAAGAAATATACACTAAGCTAGCTTAAGTCTAAAGAATTTAAACTAGTCTAACTTTCACTAACCTGGAGCCGGTAGAAAACACACCTCGATCGCTGTAGCGGCAAACGAGATCTGAGGTAACTCACGCCTAGCATTGTGGGATATAAGAGGAGCCTCGAGCCGGTGGAACCAACTCTCGAGCTTTTAGAGTGGCCGAGTCGGAGCCGAGGTCGGCTCCGAACCCATCCAGCAAGAATGAAGGCGAGATAGACAACTTAACATCAGCAGTGAATGTTGTGGAGCACAGAGTTTTTTTTAGCTTCCCTTGTATGGGAAGATAGTATTTTGGCTATATGTTCTTAGGCAGATGGACCTATTATTTTTGTGGTAGGCTTCTTAAATGCTGAATTAAAAATATAGCTTATTTTTCTACAATTATTGCATTAGAAGACTTGAAAGGGACTTCTAGCTGGTAAGAAAAAAAAAACATCTGTATGGACACAGTTACTTCCTTTACTGGGCTTTTAATTTCACTGAAGTGCACAAAGCTGAAGATTTAGTGTCCTTCAGTTCGACAAAATTTGGCCTCCTTATAAATTCATTTGCACAACATGAATTACATGGTGTGTGCCTACCTAAACTACTGCTGCCAATTCTCACATCTAAGACGATCAACTATGTCACATTCCCTCACTCAAATGTTTGGCTTTGTTACAAAACCAGTTCCTTCATTTACAAACAAGACTTTGAAATTTCAGCACATACCCACAGTTGCTTTATGATTTCTTAATGGTTAAAGTGAATGACAACTCTCAGACCTCATTACAAATACTGAGCCAAAGCTTTGTTCAGGCTGACTGGCTATGGAGGAGGCACTGTACATATTTCATATTTTTCCTCAACAGCCTTCTGATTAAAAGGAAGCAGAGCTCCCAAGCAGGAAATGCAACATTTGGAGAAGCATCCAAAGAGTTGATCTGGAGTGAACATTAACAAACCAGCATAAACGAGAAGCAAAATTGCTTCTTCAGAGATACAAGTTAAGCACACAACTGCAGTATTGCGAAAACTTGCAAACTATTGATGAAATAAAGAAGGCAGAGCAGCCTTCAAATATGCAGAACTTGCAGGGCAAACTAAGCCACATCACAGAACAAGATACAGATTGCTCTAAAGCACAAAAAACACATCTAAAAAAAATAATAATGATAATAACAATAATAATAAATAGAACTATTTACTACATCCCTTGATGAAGCATAAACATGGGAAGATTTAACACATTTTATAAAAGCCAAAGAGAAAAAAATGAGAATCTGTTAATGAAAAAAAAATACCACCTCCCTTAAAACCTAATTTAAGGGTTGAAAGTATGTTACAATCAGTACAGTTGCCATTCAGAAGAGAAGAAAACTCAAAAACAACATCTGGAAAGACCACAAAAGCACCTCACCAAGAGGATCAATGGCCTCAAACATATGTCCTATGCAGCCCGACTGAAAAAACTCCGGCTGTACTCAGTGGCATATCACTTACTCAGAGGTGATCTCTGCCTGACTTACAAAGCCATGTCTAACTCAGAATTGATGGACATGCTCCACCTAAAGAAATCCAAGTCACTGCGAGCCACGTGCTCTAGTGAGCTAAACCTCGCCACAACAATAAATAGAACATGCTGGAGGGATAGATTCCTGTCAGAGAGACTCCCCATGCTTTGGAACAAAATTCCTAACTACATTAGGCAGAGTCCCTCACTAACACTCTTCAAGAGAAGCCTTAACGAGTGGATGGGTAACAGAAAATACACCCCTGGGATCACTTCACTGGCTCTGCTTGATAGAGGCTCAGTTAATTAATCAATGAGGCGGCAAAAGCAGACACACTCTGGCTAGGCTTAAAAATGCCCTCGGGCAGATAGCCTAGTACCTACCTATGAACCTAAAAATTCCTAATTTACTGTGAAAAATGAAGTATTCATGACATAAATTTTGCCAATGACATTCACTAACACTAATAAAATAAAAAAGTGAAACAAACAGTACCTGAACACATCTAAACAAAATACTTTTAGTACTGTTAATACATCATTTAGCGCTTTCATCTGCATTCACCAAACTTCTTAAGAATAAATCTCTCATTAACTAACATCCCTTTAAAACTTGTAACAACCATGTGACCAACACTTTAAACCACATTTTAAAGACAATTTTTCTCATTGTGAACTCTACCATCAGACAACAGGAGTTGCTGTGGGGCTTCCTATGTCCCAGTCTATGCCAACATGGTCATTTTATACTGGGAACTCAGTGTTTTGTTCCCCTCCAAATTTGTTATTTGCTAGAATATCTATTTACAGGTTTTGGATGACATTTTTATTTTATGGAATGGGCCACTTTCTTTACTGGATGAATTCACTACACTTTTAAACAGAAGCCCTGACTTTTTGAATTTTACTTATAAATGTTCCATTGACAGCACTGAATTTTGGACATTATTGCATAGAAAAAATTGGTAAAGAATGGTTTTCCTCTGATATCTACAGGAAAGAGACAAAAACCAATCTCCAACAGCCATTTGTACTTTGAAAGCCGTCATTCTTACAAAAAAAAATAAGTGTAGTTAAGGTGCAAATGGTCTGTGCATCTATGTTAGTATCCAAAGATCATGAATTTTGCAATCAATTAGATCATGTAATGGATTTGTTTAAAGAAAGAGATACCCATTAGAATTACTGGGGGGGAACAAAACAGGTGGCTACTGGGATAGAGAGGACAAATGCACCCCAATATTTAAAGGTGCGTTAGCTAAACCTTGTGTTTCAAAAAGGTGCCTTATCCAGTCAGAACTTCATTTTAACATATTCCAGTGGGACCAGCACTGAACTATCCTCACCCACTTTGATCACATTAAATAGGTTGTGGGGTCCAACCAGTTTTGCATCTTTAAAATGGGTACGAACATCAAAAACAGATTAATTAGAAAAAGGTAAATTCAATTCCTCCAATAAGTTTAGTGCAAAAAATACAATTCATGTAGTCAATGTAAATTTATAAACTTTAAAGCTGTTGAGAAGATCTTTAAGGACATTTTAGACATTACCAAACTTCTTAAAGTAAACTGTGGTAACAGAGATATTGTTGCAACATGTCATCCCTGTGGGACATTTTATATCTGAAAGACTGGACAGTCCCTTCGGGAGCATATACATAAACATCAGAATGGCCAGTTGCAAAAATTCCCTGATGAAACACGCCTTGACTGGTCTGAATTTCAGATTCCAGTTTACAGTTTTAGGAAAAAACTGAAACAGAACCCTTCACAGGGAATTGAGAATTATTTTGAATGTAGAGAGCTCTGGTGATAGGTACAATTGGAAGCTAATGTGCCCCCTGGGCTTAATGATTCAGTCAATATCACTTGTTTATTTAAAGAAAGCTCTTAATCTGCAATAGTTGAAATGGGACAAGAGTAATAAACGTATTTTGTTTGGATGTTTCATTCACCATTTGTTTCACTTTATTTTAATGGTTATCTTTGGAGTGTGTGTACGAAATTCTCATTCCCCTGTGATATTTGTGGGATTTTTTACTATCACAACTAAGCACAATAGTTTCAATATTCTTAGAAAACTTTCTCCCATCTCAGGGAAACATTTTTTTAGTTCAAAAGAAAAAACAATCAATATGAAATGCTTCAGCAACAAGTTACAAGAATTTTATACCTCAGTGTGTCTCCATCAACCAGAACACGCTTGTATCTTTCCTGATAACGCACTGCTCGAACTTCTCTTATCTCTCTTATTCGTCTTCTCCAATTCAGAAATCTGTAATGCAGGTTGAAATCTTCCATGACAACTGCATATACTATATCTGGAAAAAAATGGTAATTTTTAAAACCTGCAAATTATCCAAACAGTGCCTTGACTGTTGACTGACTTTCTTGTAGAAAATACAGAGCACTAATTGAGGTAATGGTTGCAATCAAGTTGCCCACTACAATGTTGGGGTTAATTTCTGTGATTTTACTTCCTTACTGCACAGCTTTGAACAAACTTCTGTAGCAACAATAAAGCTCCAGGTTAAGGTCAGAAAACTCAAGTTGTACTTCGTAGGACTTGCACAGTTGGAAAACACTATAAACACCTTACATTATGGACTTTTCAGGTTAACGATATGATGCACACATACATGTTACAAACTTCACTTTTCTTTTTGTTCCCATTACAGCTGTCTACCATCCACTGTCTCTCACAGCTTCCTGTATTTATCATCCGTTTCATTTTTCCTAACACCAGTCTGACTTGCCCCTTGAAACATAGTTCCCATGAACAAGGAAATCCTTGGCATAATCAATGGGTGAAGCAGAATGCAGACAGAAGATTACAGTGTCCTGGTATGGCTTCATCCTGACAGCATCAGAATGCTTCTTTGAATTACCAAACCACTGTCCCACCCAGTTCCTAATATGCATTACAGACATCTCTGAATAAGTAGCATTTGTCTCTGCTAATTACTGTTAGCTCTTCTCTATAAAACATAACTTATGTACTTAGCATAATGACAGATCCATGTTGTCTGATTTTCATCATTTCAACTTATGGGAAGTCAGATCCAATCAGTAACAACCTCAGCACTGAATCTGAAGCTTCCAGGGATCTGACTCCTCCCCTACCCATAATTTCCTGTACTGCACTCCAATACCTCAGATTAAGTTTGTCAACAGAAAAGTATGTATACCTATTAAAGGGATAAGGTAGTCTACAAAAATACAGAAAATGGAAACGGACCAGGTAAGATGGTTAACATAACATGATAGTATTGGTCATAGACAATACTGGTTACAGACAGGATGCAGTGGGAAGGTCGCCCAATCATCTTGAAGCTATCCATACAAAATAATTTGGAAGGGGGCTAGAGAGATGGGAGGTTGAATCAGACAAAAATCAGACAACATGGATCTATCGTTAAGTAATGCATAACTTGCATACCCAATATTAGATATTTTTGTCTGATTCAACATATGGGACAGATTCCCAAGCTGTCTTACAGGGTTGTATCAAGGAAGGACAACCCTGAGGATGGAGGGGTCAAAAGAAGAGTAAGATCTGGATTGTAGATCCAGCTTAAAGTAACACAGGTATGCACAGTGGACCAGATCACTGCTGCACATGTCATCAACTGGTAGTCTATTAGAAAAGGCTGTTGGGGTAGCCATTTCTCTGGCTGAATGGGCCTTAGGTTTGGACTGTAACTGTAAACCCAATAATGCATAGACAAAGGAGATGCAATTTGACACACTGTTACTTTTTAACAGCTTTCCTTAGCCTAGCATTAGGGTAGGCAATGAGAAGTTGATCATATTTTCTACATTTCTTTGCTCAATGCAGAGAGAATCTGAGTTGGCAATGCACATCTTGCGTGTGAAGAATGTATTACACTTTGTTCAAAAACTTAGGGAAAAACACAGGTAACTCCACAGACTGATTTAAGTTAGTTAATGCTGCCACCTGTGGGACGGCGGATGGATTAATTCAAAGAGACCTGATCCTTATGGAGAACCAAGTATGGAGGCTTACATAAGAGTGCTTGCAACTCCAACCATTCACCTGGCAGAGGTAGCAGGAACCAAGACAATTGTTTTCCAGTTCAAAATTTAATATCGGTAGTAGCCACAGGTCAAAGGGAGGTTAAGTTAGGGCTGGAAGCATAATAGTAATATCCCATGGAAGTACTAGATCTCTACTGGCGATATGCAGCAGAAATGTTACTCTACAAAAAGTTTTCAAAATGTGTAAGGAAGTCACAGAAGCATCATTTTGTCCAGTATGAAAACTGGAAATTGCGTTGCCATCTGAAATACGATTGTAGAATAGCCAGAACCTTGTTGAAAGAGTTCTGCTAAAAATTCCAAGGCCAATGGAATGGCATTACAGAAAAAAAAAGTCCAAGTCCTCGGCTGTCACCCAAAACAAAAACTTTTTACATTTACTATTGTAGATCTTCTTCACAGTAGGTTTCTGGGAGGCTGTTATAACAGCATTACTGGGAAACCTGGTATCTCTAGCTAAAGTCAAAACTGGAGGAACCAAACAGTTAGTTTCATGGTAGCCTGATCCAGTGGAAGCAGTCCAGAAGAGGTGAGAAAGAAGATCTGGATATTGATCTAGTATCCAGAGCGGATGTACTAGTAGAGGCCACAGAAAGGGGAACCATGTTTGTCAGGGCCATAACAGGACAATCAGGATGACTTTGGCCTTTCAATGTTTGACTTTCTGAATAAATTTGTTTGTGAGGGGTAATGGAGGAAAGGCATACAGGAGCTCTAAGGGCCGACTGTGGAACAGAGTATCCATTGGTGATTGATCCTGTGGAGGGATCAAGGGAAAGTAACAGCAAATAGATCACATCAAAGTTAGTCCCAGCAGCTGAAAAATTAGCATTGCAACTGTTTGCTTCAGAGACCACTCATGAATAGTCCTGCTCAACTTGTACGCTAGAATACCCCAGAATGTGAGCTGCTATCAGAAAATGGTGTGAAGATATCATATCATCCACTGCCAAAACCTCATGGCCTTTCAACACAGGGGGTAAGAAAAGGTTCCTCCTTGCTTGTTGATGTACCACACTACAGCCATATTGTCTCATTGTATGGAGAGCACACCCTTGGGGAGGATATCTTAGAAAGCCTGCAACACAATGAGGACCGCTCTCATCTCCAAGACATTTATGAGAAGAATGGCCTGAAAGTTTTACCATATATTTTGGATAATTCTGCCTTTGAAATGCCCCCCATCCTAAGTGGGACATATCAGTGGTCACTACTGCTGTTGGTATTACTAAATGAAAAGGTCACCCTTGTGTTATTGAAGGCGAGGTATTCCACCACCTGATGTGCTGCGTAACAAATTCTTCTGAGACGGATACTGGTATGCAAAGAGTGAGGTGAAACTTCTAAGACCACTGAACTGCAAAGTATCCACTGAAGTATTTGCATGTGGTAACAAGCCATGGGACTCATTAATATGGAAGAAGTCATCAGACCTAGCAGGCATAGTATCAATAGTGCTGGAGAGTGGAGATGATGCAACACCTGTAAGGGTGTTTGACGAAGGGAATAGACTTGAAAGTTTGTCTTGGAAGGAACTGACACTTGTGGAAATTCACTGATATGCTTAGATCCACCAAACACTAGATGAGAAGGTCCAGGTGATATACCAGAGGATGCCTGGATGTAGAAGTTAAGAGCCAATTGTCTAAGTAAGGGAAAACGCGGATCCCAAGAACGCAGAAGTACGGCACCACCACTGCCATTATCGTGATGAACACCATGGGGGCTGTGGTGAGACCGTACAGCAGGGCACTGAATTTGAAATGATTGGCTCCCAGCCACAAATAGAGAAATCTCCTGGACTGCGTCTCTAACTTCACATGACAGTAACTATACTGGAGATTTATCAAGCACATCCAATCATCCTTCTTCTTAACAGGCAGTATGAAAAGAATTGTGATCATCTGGAATTTTGCCTGTTTTACAAAATGGTTGAGATTACAAAGATCCAGACTTGGTCTTGGGTCACCCATTTTCTTTGGAACTAAAAAGAAAGTACAGTTGTGTACACTTACTATAAATGTAGATGTTGGCTGCATGTTTTATAACCCTGATGACCTGACGTCATGGAAGAAGTGACAGCATCTGACACAGAAATCTGAAGACTGATATTCAGGCCAGCTGAGGGCTACCTGCAGGTAGATAACCCAAATGTGATGACTGCAACAGTGAAACACGAAGAACATCCTTGAGTAGTCTCTGGATCTTAGTCGGTCTTTGTAGACCAGTTGGAAGACTTTCTAGCAGCTTGGAAATCTCCATTGTTGCTGGTTCCCATTTACTGAGTGGAATGTATTATAATCACCTTGTTTACATAAGGACAAGAAAATGGAATTAAACAGCCTCTGGAAATTATGTTTTGTACCCACCTGTCTCTTGGTTTATTCTAGCCAGTCTTGGGGGGTGCAGAATTACATGTCCCCAAATTGCTTCCAAAGTGCAATAGCCAGGCATATGTCCAGGGGCACTGATAGGGCCTCTTGTGCAAAAGCAACCCTTAAAGGAGGAAATCTGCAGGAAACCTTTAAGGCAGAAAAGCTGAAACACCAAAAAAAAAAAAATAGGACAAAAATGTGATATAAAAAGACTTGAGCAAGAGGGTGTTTATAAATATTTGGAAACTGATGAAGTATCAACAATAAAACATGAACAAATGCAAATAAAACTTACTAAGGAATATTTTAGAAGACTTCAATCCTGAAAACAGCATTGGCATTGAGGAGCAGAGTTCAAGCTATAAACCAATTTGCTCTTCCTGTCTTAACTTACAGTGTTGGAGTGATTGACTTGCCCCAAAAGATGTTGGGTAGATTAGACAGTAAAAGAAGAAGGATGCTGCATGCTCATCAAGTGATGTATAAAAATCAGTGCATACCAAGATTATATATATTCCCCATTCCGAAGGAGGTACAGGCCTCCTTGAATCTAATTACATATCTAGAACTGCAATCGTGTGACTGCATAGATATTTGCTGACCTCACAAGACCCGAACACAGTGAAAGCTTTGAAACATGAGGAGAATAAATCTAAGATGACTTCTCTGCTTAGTCTGTCAGAAGTATAATGGCATCAACCGGGAATAAAAATCAAACCAGAAGTAGATGAAAATCAGGCAGCAACTGACTGTGCCAAATAAAAAAAGAAAGAAAAAAAAAAAAAAAGACTATAAAGGTGAAGGATCACATGAGAAGGCAAGAAATGTTGAAAATGCATAAATATAGTTGCAAGTATAGAAAACTCCTGGAACAACCTCATGTTGATCAGGATCAAATGCAGGAATGGTTAAAGGCAGGTGAATTCAAACCAAAAGATGAAAAGTTAATATTGGCGGCCCAGAATAATTAACTATGTACATGATGGTTTACAAAGTCTATTGAAGACGTGGGAGAAACAGACAAATGTAGGTTTTTTTGTAAAACAGAATTGGAAACCGTTGTACACCTTGTTGCTGGTCACGACATACTAATGTTAGAAGGACTCTATACTGAAAGGCATAACAATGTGGCAAGACTGCTGCACTGGAGATTGTGCAAACATTATAATACTGAAGTAGATGAAAAACACTGGAAACATGAGTCACAAAGCAGCATGGAAAATGATGAAGTTTACATCACGTGGGATTATCCACTACTACCAACAGTTCAAAAGACAGATGTGAGAAAACCAGATATAGTAGTCCATTAAAAAGAAGACAAAAGTAACATTGATCATTGAAATTGCTACACCCAGTGACTACAATGTGTTGTATACAGAGAGATGCAAACTCATAAAATATCAGGATTTACAGGCTTATACGTGAGCAATGTGGAAGAAAGATACCTAGACAGCTCCAGGAGTAGTAGGAGAAACAGGTCTTATAAAAAAAGAATCTACAATTGTATTTTGATACATTACCAATGCATGTAACTCCATACGAGCTGCAGAAGGAGTCATTACTGAGCACATTTGCAGGTGCTACAAAGAGCACTTCTGGCTAACATCAAAGATTGAAACAATACTAATTTCATGAACTTTAATCATATCTTGACTTAGGAATGGAGTCCATTCTTGTCATGGTATTAAAAA
This sequence comes from Protopterus annectens, assembly GCF_019279795.1. Taxonomy (NCBI): domain Eukaryota; kingdom Metazoa; phylum Chordata; order Ceratodontiformes; family Protopteridae; genus Protopterus; species Protopterus annectens. Next base: position 1,127,251,680 of record NC_056743.1, read on the forward strand.
CCCAAAAGACTTGGAGAAATTAAAAAAATAAAGGGACCACAGAAGTTCTGATTATGCAGTCCACCTCTGCCTCTTTGGCGATGTCAATTAGGATTCCCTTCATCTCTGTCATGTGGAGTCATATCGCCAGGAGAATCCAGTAAATAACTCTGACTTGCAAAACCACATCTTTGCTCCCACCCTCTGGTTCATGATACAGGATTTTTGAGGGGAGGAAAAATGAATGCCTACTGCAGTCTTACCATCCTTTTGACTCTTGGTCAAGGTGTCAATCTTTGGGACCAAAAAGCATGAAGCCATTGTAAATTCTTAAAGCCTTCCACAAAATCACAAAGACGCATCCAGGCATGTCGTCTGAGTGTAAGACCAGCCACCCCCTGTATTGGATACAAGATGCATGGCTACATTAGAAGCTAACTGCAAAGTTGAAAGCTGGGAGTCCACTGACTTTTGGACATCCACAGGCAACTCCAGCAAGAGACTTGGAAATTTCATTAGTCAAGTCCATCTGAAATCTGATAATATGAGCAAGATAGTTCAGTGACCAGAGTGCAAAGGTCGTGGATGAGTATGGCTGTTTCCCAAATCTGTCCAACACCCCAGACTCCCTGTTAGGAGGATGGACAGAGGAACTCTCCCCAAACAATACCTTCTTTGTGGCTGCTGCTGCAACCATGGCATCCAATGGAGGACCTTTACCCCATGCTTCCTGTCCTTGGGAGCTTGTAAAATTATGTCCATTTTATTGGGAATGGATTCCACCATGTCTGGGTCCTTCCAAGCCCGTTGAGCCATAAGATCAAGCAATGGATCAAAGGGTAGTACCACCTAAGATAACTCTGAGCTGGAATTAAAGGCTTCCAGAAATAAATCTTCAGTGGACTATCCCCCTGTCTGTTTCATAAGTTCAAGAAGTTAATGAAAGGTGACATCCTCAAAGACAGATCTGGGTGAATCCTCATCCTCACCCAAATCTGTATTCTCCACGACAGACTTTGGGCAGGAGTCTATGCGCCTTCTATTGCACATTTGTTTCTTGGGAACTGATTCTGTTGGGGAAACAGAAGGTCCAGAATCAGAATGCAAGCTGAGGAAGCAAGTACTTCCAGAAGCCTGTAGTGTCAACGTTCTGTCTGCCAAGATGAGAGGAAAATGGAGTCGCAGGATCCACCTTGAGTTTGGGTGGAACAAAACTCCAAGAGAATGTCCTCTTTTGGGTAAACATAAAACTCATTCAACTACCTCAAAGGCCGAAGCTGCCACTGGAGCACAGGATCTCTCTGGATCTGAGAATGAGAGAGGAAACTCAACCTCTAGTATCTCTGGCCCTGAAGCAGACCTCATACCCAAGTTGTTTAGTGCTGAAGCCCCTAAGGAAAGAGATGGCTTCAAGAATCTCTGGGTCAAACTCTACCCCAGAGGTTGGCACAGACACTGCAGCTCTGAGTCCCTCCTGATCTGAAGGCATTGGAGTCGAGAGAAAGAGAAGGAAGCTGTCGGCATCAAAGTTGAAAGTGCTGCCAGTGCTGAAGGAGGCACTTTGGAATGGGTCAGAGCCACGGGATGGAGCACAACAGGCAAAAGAAGTGGAGGGGGCAAGATGGCTAATGGTAGGCATGTTCTCTGGGAACAGTACTGATAAAATCCCATGCTGAATCTTCATCCTCTGGGAGGATGGCTGGGACAGAGAAGCTGTCTGTTCTGATCACCTAGCTGATTTCTGTGAGGGCCCGACTGGAGCTGATGGATCAGGGGATCATTTAGATTGATTTGTCTTTTTGTCTTTTTTCTTTACTTTAAGTTTACCTTTTTCTTTCTTCTTCTCTTTATCCTTACCCTTGTGTGGGACCTTATCTGAAAATCAAGCCCTGTCATGTTTCTTAGAAAGGGAGGTAGAAGAGGAAAGCCCAGCAGAAGTAGACCCTTATCTGTGGAGAGAGAGGTCCCTTCACCAACAATATGTCATGGCGAGCTTGCAAGGCTCTAGCACTAAAGAAGGCACACATACTGTGTTTCCAAATGGGCAGCACCCAGGCAATAAACACAAAGTGGGAGGATCCTGAGGGGGCAAGTCATGCTGACATTCTTCTGCTTCTTAAAGGCTTGAGATTCAACAATGATGAAAACAGAATGTTAGCTAGAAAAACACTAGACAAAAAATACTACAATGTACTATCAAGTTTACCAGAGCTGCACAGAGGTAAACAACTTGCAACTGATCTGCTGTGTTATCTGAAGCATCCACTGCTTTCTACTGCAAAATTATCATTTTTACTTGATCTGTACTTCCTGTACTGCGTTCTGTTATTTTTGAACTACATTTTTGCTGTTAGCTGCACTTTTTAGCCTAGCATTTGGTTCAGATTTACTTGAGCCAGTCAGTTTTTGCAGTTTCTGAGCACTAATCCAGTATTCATTCACAAAAGAGGGCCTTTCCTGCACCCTTGTGAGAGAATAGTGTAGCCAAGGACCCATGTGACTGGTAATTGTTGGCCCAGGTCCCAATCTTGTGCACTTTCACTGGTTAGAATGTTTTAAATCAGTTTAATTTTGTTGCTATTTATTGGCTGCATTTGCACTGTGCGCACCACAGTGCACTACCACAGTGGCGCTTACCACTGGTAGTTACAGAAGCTAAGTCCAAGATAGGTGCATTTTTCCTTAGTCAACTGCTTGTGTTCCATCTGAGGCTTATTATTGTGCTTCAATGCCTGGAAAAACATCCAGCTGAGCCTCCGAGGTACCAATACAAGTCTCACCCTCTAAGCATCTCACAGCTTAGAACTTCTACTAGTCCTTCAGCCATACTCTGGTCCTCTAGTCCTCTCCCAGTTACTGATCACAGCACAACACCTAGTATCATGGATGGACAGTTTCCCACAGTTTCTCCAGCCGGCCTGGTCAAAATGGGCATCCTGAGGCAGTGTAGCAATTGCCACATATACACTGACAACCCATTACTTCTACTTCACACAAATTCAATATGTGAGACATGTATCTATATTAAGAATCTAGAATCTGTGCTCGCTCACAAATCAGCACATCAGAAACTGAGGGTGTCAGCTCACACAATTTACCTAATGCACCAACCATGCACACAGCACCTAAACACACACATGCAGAGGTACTCACCAGAAGCCTACCTAAAGATCAGAGACCAGCCAAAACAAGCATGATTCACATAATTCACTACCAGCTGAACACAGTACACAACATGCACCAGTGTCTCACCTAACAAGCCCTTAAAGCAACACATAAAATCCAACGTTTTGATCATAGGGGACTCCACTGTGAGACGCACAGATGTCCCACTCATCTGGCTGGATAAACGAAAAAAGTCATGGTCAGCTGTCGTGCTAGGGAACCACCACATCATCACACATGCACTCAGGTCTCTCAACAGCAGGTACTTTTATGACTCTGTCATAGCCCATGTTGGTGTGAACGACCTGAGACATACCTCTCTGGACCACATGAAGAGAGGCATAACTGAGCTGTCTGAATGCAATCTGGGGCTCACTGGTTCCAGGCGGGTATGTCCCTAGCTTTAAGCAGCATTCTACCTTCACCTAGGATGATGCCACAATACAGACAAAAAATGACTGATTTCAACAACTGGCTTAGTTTCTGGTGTCATTCCAAGGGAATCCAGTACCTGCCAGCCTGGGATGATACGGTTGACAGACCACGATGCTTTGCCAGAGATTATCTTCACCTGTCACCTCTTGGCTTTCAGTTAATGGTTAGGCACTTGCCTCCCCATAGTGCCATTTTTAGGTAATGTCACAAGAACAACATTCCAAAAGTAAAAATATCCTTGAAAAACAACTTCAGGGTTATTCTGCTAAATGCTAGTAGGCTAAATCGGAAACTGCACTCATTGGAAGCATTCCTCACTTTGGAAGATGCAGACGTCTGTGCAGTCACAGAGACCTGGTTCAAGGCCAAGGAGAGCACCCCAGCCATGCCAGGTTACAATGCCTTCCACACGTTCAGATCACAGAATGAACACCAGTGTTCTCTCCTGTCCATCTGATGAATCTGGGCATCTTGGGCAATATAACAATTGCCTCATGTACACAGACAACTCTCTCCTCCTACCATCCAACACCACAACCTGTGAGAGATGCACTTATCTAGCCAAACTGGAGGTAAAGCTCTCTCCAACAAAGACTGCACTTGACAGTCAAGAGGAGAAGGTAAACACTTGCACCACATCACACTCATCACATAGTCCCACTAAACCTACACCAACAAAATCCACACATGGAAACACAAAAACATTTGCAGAGGCTCTCGATAATAATCTTCTCAAGCAACAGAGACCTCCAAAGCAAGCAACCTCCACCTCCCCAACACAACCCAAATGACACATAGCCCACAGACTCAGTGTGCCAATAAACCACAGCCCATAAGGCAAATCAACATACCCAACACACTAGCCATAGGTGACTCTATAGTCAGGGCACACTAATGTCCCACTCACCAGGCTAAACAAGGAGAAGGTTATTGTCAACTGCCTGTCGGGTGCCAGGATCCGCCACATAACCCATGCACTCAGGTCACTCCACAAGTACAAATATGACTGTGTCATTGTCCATGTTGGTGTGAACGACCTGAGACATACCTCCCTGGACTACATGAAGAGAGACATGGAAGAGCTCTCCGATCTTGTAGCCCAGGCAGGTATGACCCTAGCCCTGAGTAGCATCCTGCCACTGCCCAGACTTATACCACAATACAAGGACAAAATGACTGACTTCAACAATTGGCTAAGCTTCTGGTGTCATTCTAAAGGGACCCAGTATCTTTCTGCCTGGGACGACATGATCGACAGACCACAATACTTTGCCAGAGATGGCCTGCACCTGTCGTACCTGGGATTCCGGATACTGGCAAAGGCTCTTGCTGTCCCACAGAGCCTTTTTTAGGCAAGGTTAAAATGACAAATTCACCACTGTAACAGGAACAGGCAAGCAAAAACTAAGGGTAATGCTACTCAATGCTAGAAGTCTAAATCTCAAAATGCACTCACTAGAGGAACTCCTTAAAATGGAGAACATCAATATTTGTGCAGTGACTGAGAGCTGGTTCAAGGCTCTAGAGAGCACCCTTGCATTACCGGGCTACAACTCATACCACACTTTTCGGCCATCTAACCTGGACCAGAACACCAAAGGCGGAGGTGTGTCCATATTCATTATGCATATCCACACCTTCAGGCTAGTTGCGCAGCATAATGCATCCGAGGTTATCCAACTGCAACTAACTCTAGGCAAAACTGCAATCCAAATTGTGGCTTGCCCCAGATTCCCATCCTTTCCCCAGGATTCCCACTTCTTTTTTCTTGATATACTGGAAAATATTAGGGTTCAACCAAACACCCTAATAATGGGCGATTTCAACTACCCCACCATTAACTGGGAAAACTACTCATGTACTAATTCCTTCGCTCAACGTTTTCTGGAATTCATAAATTCCAATGCCCTGGATCAACTTATCCTCACCCCCACCAGGGGCAACAATATCCTACACCTAGTCATTATCAACTCCTTGCTGGTCAGATCCGACCATAAGCTAATCACCCTAGATATCTGCATCCCGCCTCCACACACCATTAAGGAAACCACTGTAAAAAATTTCTCCAAAGCCAACTTCAAGCTTTTTAAGACAGAAGTGGCGAACTTCATGACACCCATACAGATGGACAATACAGTTACAACTGCTGAATCCTACACAAATGCACTCTACACGAGTGCATGGATCGTGCTATCCCAAACAGAGCCAAGATGCTATCCTCCAAAAAAAGGAAGCCAATCTGGTAGTCCCCTGCCATAAACTCTACAACAGAAGGAGGAAACTGTTGCAAAAGAGAGTAAAATCCCATGAGTGGAGGAACTGCCTGGTCAGCCTCAGTAATAAACTGAGATCCCTTATAAGATCCTCCAAAGCTAGCTACAAAAACAAAACCGCCACTGATTCTAAGAGCAACCACAAAGCATTTTATAGCTATGTCAAGAATCTCAATGGCAACACCCAGATCTGCTCTGAGTTACAGCACAATGGCATGAAAATTACAGAACCAACTGATATTGCCAACATCCTGGCAGATAGGTTCAGTGCTAACTTTACTCCCCTCTTACCCCCTAGAGGGCCCATATCTATACAGGAAGAATGCAGAGTCCCTGTAATCACATCTATGCAGGTAAAACCTACACTCTCTAAAACCAAAAACACAGCATCCATGAGTCTGGACAACATCCCAGGTTGCGTTTTACACAAACTGGCTCCCCACCTAAGCACCATGTTCAATCAGTTTCAAATCAGGCTTTGTGCCCACTGAATGGCGTGCAGCAACAGTTAACCCACTCCACAAAGGGACAGCCACCATTGATCCCAGGAACTATTGCCCTATTAGCCTGATGAGCCTAATCTGCAAGGCCATGGAATACATCATCCTGGAACTCAAACAAAGACATTGGTAACCTCCAAACTCTGGACCCCACCCAGTTCGGGTTTGTGAAAGGCAGATCATGCCTTCTGAACCTGACTGACTTCTTTGAGGCAGTCACCAAAGCCATAGACGAGGGTAAGGTGGTTCACAAAGCCTATCTTGACCTCGCCAAGGCTTTCAACACCATCCCCCATTCTGGAATTATAGCTAAACTCACTAAACTAGGTATAAATCCCTACATCACAAGATGGGTTGCCAACTGGCTCACGGACAGAACCCACACTGTAAATGTTGCAGACTCCAAATCTGACTTCAAACCAGTGACAAGTGGATTACCACAGGGTTTAGTCCTGGGACCTCTCCTGATTGGTATCTACTTCTCTGAAGTACAAGCTAACACAGAAGGCCTCTGGCTAACAAAGTTCACAGATGACTGCAAACTAGGAGCCATAGTCAAATCCCCAAATGATAGGGTCATCCTACAGAAGGGTCTCACTGAGACAGATGCCTGGTGTCAGAGGCATGGCCTCAAGCTCAATGCCAAAAAGTGCATGTTCATCCCCTTTGGTAAAAACTCTGTACCCATGAACTACCAACATAAACAGCAGTCTACTTAATGCCGAATGTGTGATAAGAGACCTTGGGACTCAGGTGGACAGTTGTCACTCCTTTGATAATCACATCACCACAGTAGTCAGGAAATCCTTCTATGTGGCACACCTCATCACAAAAGGGTTCTCATCCAGGAAAAAAGAGAGGTCATTGTTCCTCTCTACTCGGCACTCATTAAACCCATTATAGAGTACAATGCCCCTTTCAGAATGCATCTCACAAGACATCTGCAGCAGCTGGAAAGACCACAGAAGTACCTCACAGACAGGATTACTGGCCTCAAACAGATGTCCTACACTGACTGTCTCAAAAAACTCCAGCTTTACTCTGTAGCATATTGCCTACTCTGAGGATATCTTTGCCTGACATATAAAGCTATGTTAAACCCAGAGCTGTTGGACATGCTACATCTTAAGAAATCCCAATCCCTCCAAGCTACATGCTCTAGGGACCTAAACCTTGTCACCACAATAAACAGGACATGCAGGAGGGATAGATTCCTGTCCCAGAGACTTCCTATACTCTGGAACAAGCTACCCATCTATGTCAAGCAAAGTTCCTCATTAGCACTCTTCAAGATAAATTTTGATGAGTGGATGGGAAATAGGAAATACACCCCGGGGATCACTTCTGTGACTCTGCTCGACAGGGGCACAGGAAAATAACTTTCTTGGGTGGCATAAGCCAGGGAACCTTGTTGGCTAGGCTTACTTAGGCCCCTGGGCCAATAGCCTAGAACCTACCTATGTGAGAACTAAAGGTGGAGAAGCTTCAGTTTTCAAAGATAAATATACCTCTACATTGGTTAACAGAACAATTCCCTAGAGTTACTCCAAGTACAAATAAATGCAGGAAAGCCCCCCCCCCCCCAAGTTATCATCCGCTACAGATCCCCCTCCATGAACCATGATATCCACGCTGCCTACTTGGATCTACTTAAGCCACTCAAAATGCAACCAAACACTCTAGTTATGGATAACTTTAATCCAGAGATTGGGTAAATTATATGTGTACTAACAAGCTCGTTCAAAGGTTCTTGGACTTTGTTAAGTCCAATGCCTTGGAACAGATAGTTGGGACCCCCAAAAGGGGCTTAAACATTCTTCATCTAGTACTCACCAACACGGGAGATCAGTGTACCACCACAAAGTATGCAGTCCTCCCTCTAAGTCTGATCATAAATCAGTCTCAAAGTAATGACTACATCAGACCCCTCTCTCAGGAGAAATTAGGCTAAAAAACTTCTCCAAACAACTATACAGTCTCTTAACAGACTGCATTAACAGCTTCAAAGCTCCTGTCCCCAATGACGTCAAGGACACCTATACTGGGATATACCCCAATGCTCTGTACAAACATCTATACAGTTATACTGACACAGCTGTACCAGATGGGACAAAAGCAAGATCCTCGAAAAAGAACAAGCCTACCTAGTGGACATCTAGCATAAACAGGCTGTACAACAAAAGGAAGAAATTGCTGTCTAAGAACATGAAGGAACAGTCTCAGAACTGGAAAGCACACCCTTCTCGGTTTGACCAAGCAAATAAGACATCTTGTAAAGCCCTCTAAAGCTAACTACGAATCTAGATTAGCATCCCTGGCTAAGGATAACCATAACGTATTCTTGGCTACATCAGAAACCATAAAGGAAGGGCCCAGATTTGTGCTGAACTTGTGATGAATGACACCACATACAAAAACTGTAGAAATGGCCAATCTACTAGCAGACAGGTTCAGTGAAAACATCTTCTCTGGCCCCATCACATACACCCCAGAACATTCCTATCACCTGTTCCCCACCTAGCATATCTAGAAAGCAAGTTTTAGCCGCTCTCTCCAAAGCCAAAAGCACAGCCTCTATAATAACATTGCAGGCTGTTTTCTAAATGGTTTAAAATGGGAGTTGGCAACACCTTTGAGTACTCTCTTTAAACACAGCCTAAGCACTGATTTTGTCCCTGCCGAATGGAAAACAGCTACTGTCATCTCCTTACACAAAGGGGATGCATCCAGCAACCCTGTGAACTATAGACCCATATGCCTAACCAGCCTTATCTGCAAGGCCCATGGAGAGAGTCATCATGGACCATATCAACCAAGACATAGGATGCTGTCAAACTATTGACCCTACCCAGTCTGGTTTTGTCAAGGGCAGATCATGCCTGCTAAACCCAGTGGACTCTTTTGAGAATGTCACCAAAGCCCTGGACGAGGGCAAATTTGTGCATATGGCCTACCTAGACTTAGCCAAGGCCTTTAACACAATCTCCCACTCAAGCATCATTGAAAATTCACCCAGTTGGGGATCAACCCATATAGTGTCAGGTGGGTTGCTAACTGGCTCCCCGACAGAACACAGACAGTCAAAATAAGGAATTCCACCTCTACCAGTAGACCAGCTACCAGTGGTGTTCCACAGGGATCAGTGCTGGGACCACTACTGTTTGGAATCTACTTCTTGGAACTACAGGCAAAAACAAAAGGCCTGTGCCTGACAAAGTTTGCTGATGACTGCAAACTGGGTGCAGTCATCGACTCCCCAAATGGATGTCAACTTTGTACAAGGGCTTACTTAAACCAATTAATGGTGCCAAAGTCATTGACTCAAACTCGATGCAAAAAAATGCATTATCATCTCCTTCAGCAAGAGCATTGTCCCTGCAGATTACCATATTAATATCGACACCCTAGGCCAGTGATTTTCAACCGGTGTGCCATGACAGGTTGACAGGTGTGCTGCAAGATCTTTTAAAACTAATTTGTTTTAAAATTAAATTAAAGACTTCTTTAAAGAAATATGATGCAAAAGAAATCTATGACGCAAATCTGATCATGCGTACAGATGTATACAAGTACAGGCACCTGATACACTTTAATACTCTGTAATTGGAAGATGTGCATAGTTTTCATTGCAGCAGGTCATAAGAAGTGATGATAGTTTTCCTAAACATAGTAGCATCATTGCCAATATTTATTATGTATCCATAGTTTTCAGTTTGCATGCATAAAAACTTATGGAAATCTAAACTGTTTCAAAAAGATTTTTTAAAAAGCCACTTTGGAGCAAAAAGGGTAGGTAATTACTTTTACAAATCAAAATTATATCTATTTTTTGTCAGGTCAGCAAAAAATAGAATATATATTTTAGTGTGCCACAAATTTTTGTAATTAGTTTGTGTTTGCCATGAGATGAAAAAGTTTGAAAATTGTTGACTTAAGCTCGAAATCAGTGGTGAAAAATTTGGGTACACAGGTTGACAGCAACCTTTCCTCTGGTCATCATGTCTCCACAATGGTTAGGAAGGCCTTCTACATTGCTCACCTCACAAGTAAGGGCATAGCTTCCAAAACAAAAGGAGGTTATAACCCTCCTACACCCATAACCCCTCTTATCAGGCCAATAATAGAGTACAATGCTCCCTTTTGAGTGTATCTTACCAGGCACATGCAGCAACTAGACAGACCTGAAAAGTTTCTCAAGAAAAAATTCAGGGTCTTGAGCACATCATACACAGACATACTGAAATCACTCTCACTATACTCTGTATCGTATAGACTACTCAGAGGTGACCTGTGGCTTACATACAAAGCAACCTTTGATCCTGCGTAATGGCTATGCTGCACATTTGTAACTCAAACGGTACACGATTCATTCATTCTAGGGACCTTAACCTAGCCTGTGACATCAATAGGGCTTGCTGGATAGACAGATATGTCTCATAGAGGTCACTTCTCCTCTGGAAGAAACTTTAAATTCAAGTTAAACAGAGCCCCTCGTTGACCCTATTTAAGCGCGACTTGGACAACTGGATGGGAAACCGCAAATTCACTCCAAGGGTTTCACCTATGTCCCTCTTGTATAGGGGCATTCGGTGTTGATTTAGATCAGCTTGTAATCACTGACCATATCTCTATGCCCTATAGGGAACAAGGGTTGAACTTGGCTAGGCTTGTAAGGGCCCCCAGGGCTGTTAGCCTAGTAACCTCCCATGTTCCTATTATGGAAAACGTCTGATAAAGTTCTAAAACTCTACAAACAGCAGTAAACCATAAGTAGTTATGTTCTTACCATAACGTTACATGTTAGTTGTCTTCTTCTCACCTTCTTTCTTGCCGGATGGGTTTGGAGCCGATCCTCGGCTCTGACTCGGCCTATACTATAGCTCGAGAGCTATTTTTACTGGCTCGAGGCAGCCCTATAACCCACAATACCATGTGCCAACTCCCCAGATCTCGTTTGGAAACTAAGACACAGTATAAATATATTATTATAATCCTCATTTGCAAGTACGGACTCCCTGCTAGTAACACTAAAGATACGGGGAAACCGTAACATGTTGTACCTCCAGAAATGGAAGGACTCAGAGATCTCAAGTCTGTCCAGGCTAGGGGGCAGGAGGGAGGGACGCAAGAAAGAAGGCGAGAAGAAGACAACTAACATGCAATGTTATGGTAAGAACATAACTTCTTAATGTTAAGTTGTCATTCTCGCCTTCATTCTTGCTGGATGGGACAGCGTCCCTAGCACTTTAGTCCTGGGTGGCTTAATGGAACAGACTCCCGAGTACAGTGGAACCAAAGTCAGCTCTATTTCTGGAGGCTATATCAAGTTTGTAATGGGCAATAAAGGTATGTTGGGAAGCCCATGTAGCTGCTGCACATATGGCATCTAATGGTAACCTTGCTTGAAAGGCCGTTGATGTTGATAGTGCCCTGGTTGAATGAGCCTTAGGCCTAGACCGAAGTTGCCTGTCTCTCAACTCACAGACAAAGGTAATAATAGATGTCAACCATCTGGAAAGAGTAACCTTTGATACTGGAAGCCCTTTCTTTCCTGCAGCATAAGAGACAAAGAGCTGGTCTGACTGAGTTGTTTTGTCCTGTCTAGATAATACCATAGTTGGCGATGAACATCCAATGAATGTAATTTCTGTTCAGCCCTGTTGGAATAGTCTGGGAAGAAGACAGGCAAGTCAATGGAGTGGTTTAGATTTGCTTCAGAGGACACTTTCGGTAGGAAGGAAGGATTTGTTCTGAGAGTTACCCTGTCTTTGTGAAAGACCAAATAAGGGGAACGGACAGACAAGGCTTGAAGTTCCGATAACCTTCTGGCAGATGTTATGGCTACTAAAAACAGAGTTTTCCAAGAAAGAAGCTTGAGGGAGCAAGAGGCTGCAGGTTCAAAAGGAGGCAGAATCAATGAGGTTAGAACTAAATTCAAATCCCATTGTGGGGGCTGATCCTTAACTGGAGGTCTAAGCAAAAGGATGCCCTTGAGAAAGGCTTTAAAGAGTTTGTGGGACATAATATTTGCTTCTGAGAGCCCCACATGAAAATTAGCAATGGCCACTAATTGTACCCTGATAGTGGCTGACGATGACCCTGAATGAAAGAGTTCCGCCAGAAAGTCTAGAACCTTATGAATGGGTGCATGGAAAGGATCTAAGGACCTAGCTTGTGCCCAGAGTGAAAAACGCTTCCATTTACTCGCATACGTCTTCCTAGTATTGGACTTATGGGAAGCCAGAATGATATCACGAACAGGAGGAGAAATAAGGGAAAGCCTGGCTATGGCTGGAAGTGGAGCAACCAAGCTGTGAGGTTGAGGGAATGAAGAGACTGATGCAGCTTGCCCGTGAGATGGGTCAACAGATCCGGAAGGGGTTCCAGATGCCAAGGCTGTTCCAGTAGGCAACTGTGCAGGAACGGAAACCATACTTGTCGAGGCCAAAATGGAGCAATGAGGATCATTTTGGATCTCAATGTGGTTGCTTTCTGAATTAATTGCGGGATCAATGGTAAGGGAGGAAAGGCATATAGAAGACCCCAGGGCCAATCGTGAACAAGAGCGTCTCTGGGGGGATGGCCTGGTAGAGGAAAGAGTATGAAGAAGTCGAGGCACTTTCTGTTTTGAGGAGTTGCGAAAAGATCGCAGCAAGGCTGGACCCACTTCTGAAATATTCTGTCTGCTACCGCTTGATTTAGAGACCACTCCTAAGGCATAAGGATAGTTTTGCTCAATCTGTCCGCTATGACGTTGGACTTCCCGGGGATGTGCGTTGCTATCAGAAACCGTTGAGAGGAAATCGCCCATTGCCAAAGTCTGAGTGCTTCTCGACATAGGGGGTAGGACTTTGTTCCGCCCTGCTTGTTTATGTACCACACCACAGACATATTGTCCATTTGAAATGCTATAGTCCCTGTGGGAAGAGAGCTCTGAAGGGCTTGCAACGTTAAAAGCACCGCCCTCATCAGGACATTTATGTGCAGGTGGCGTTCTAATTGTTGCCATGTACCCTGGACCGTCCTGCCCTGATAATGCCCCCCCCCACCCGATCAGGGAGGCATCCAATGTCACCGTGGCAACTGAGGGGGGAGAACAAAGGGTCTGCCCTGAAAAAGCTGAGGGGAAACCATCCACCAGGAGAGATGATTCTTGCATGATGGGGTTATCAAGATGTTGTGAGTCATTGGGAGCTGTTGATAGGACCACTGAGAAAACAGCATCCACTGGAGGAGCCCCATGTGGAAGCGGGCTAATGGGAGTAGAAGAATCGCCGCTGCCATGAGGCCTAACGCTTTCAATACTAGCTTGACGTGAACTCTGTTGGGCTGAAACAGGGACTGAACATTCCGCCTTATGTCTGTCACTCTCTGAGGTGGTAATGTTGCAGACATTTCTGTGGTGTTTAATATGGCGCCTATAAAGTTTATACACTGACAAGGCGACAAGGAGGATTTTGCAAAATTTATAGAAATACCTAGATTGTTGCAAAGTTGAATAGTGTAATCCCTGGCCATTATGCTGCTTGGTGGTAGCAGAAATGAGCCAGTCGTCTAGATATGGAAACACCTGGAATCCTTTTTGTCTCAGGTGAGCCATGACCACTGCCAGGCATTTGGTGAACACCCGGGGGGCTGTGGTGAGACCAAAGGGCAGGGTTCTGAATTGATAATGACTGGCTCCCAGCCAGAAGCGGAGAAACCTCCTGGAGCACCTGTGTATCTTTATATGATAGTACGTGTCCTGGAGGTCTAACGAGCACATCCAGTTGTCTCTGCCTAAAAAGGGTAGAATGGACTGCAGTGTTACCATCCGAAATTTTGTCTTTTGTACAAAGTTGTTCAATCTGCTGAGGTCCAAAATGGGTCTCCAGTCTTTTTTGGTACCAAAAAAAATCTGGAGTAGATTCCAGATCCTAGCTGATCTGCTGGGACTGCCTGGATGACTCTTTTTTTCTAAGAGCTTTTTTATTTCTAGCTGTGCCTGACCCCTTTGTGCGGGTGGTACGTCTGGTAGGGGTCTTGGCGGTTGTACCGGAGGGGAAGTGAAGGGAATTTTGTAACCCTCGGATATGATCTTCTGTACCCATGTGTCTTGGGAGAGGGATTGCCAGGCTTCCGGGTACAGAGATAATCTTCCCCCGACCGCCTCCGAAGGCGGACAGTCGGGCAGCTTCTCAGGGATGCTGAAAGGGTTGGTCAGGGAAAGATTCCCTGGAACCCTGGTTGTGTGGACCCCCTCTGCCCCTGGGGCGGCGTCTGTTATTATTCCCCCCTCTGCCTCTGGAGGGAAATTGACCACGTGCTGCAGGCGCGACTCCCTGTGGTTTGCAGAACCACATCTTTCCACCCCTCTGTCCCTTAGGATAAGGTCTAGAAGGTGTGGAAAAATGGACTCCCACGGCAGAGAGAGTCTTACCATCTTGCTCGCATCTGGTGAGGGCATTCTTCACCTGAGGTCCAAACAATTCTGAACCATCAAAGGGGGTGTTCGTGAAGGATGCCTTGAAGGGATCGGCAAAGTTACAGAGTCGCATCCAAGCGTGATGTCTCAACGCAACACCTGTGCCTGCGGCCCTAATCGCTCCATCGGCTGCGTAGGAGATAAGCCGCATGGAGGAGTTAACAATAGAGGTCAGGGTGGCCAGCTGGGAGTTCATCTTGTCCCGATACCCCGCAGCAGAAGGATCCTGTACAGTTTCACCCAGTTCTTTGAGCAAGTCTCTCTGAAGGCGGGTGAAATTACATAAATAGTTCAGCGATCGCATAGTAAAGGTCGCTGAAGCAAATGTCCGCTTGCCGTACCTGTCCATGGTCCTGGACTCTTTGTTAGGAGGATGAACAGGTACAGAAGAATCAGCCAATTCCTTCTTAGTGGCTGCTGCTACCACCATAGCATCAACTGAAACACCTTTGGTGAGAAAGGATTTGTCCTCTGGTGCAGAAATAAATTTAGAGGGCCTCCTAGGGGTAGGTTCCATTGAATAAGGAGCTGCCCACACCTTTCTAGCCACTACCTCCATTAGTGGGTCGAAAGGGGGAGACACCCAGGAGGTGAAAGGGCGAGATCCAAAAGCATCAATGTAAACCGACTCCTCCTCGGAGGGTTTGAGAGTGGACCAATTTCCCCTCTGTTTTAGGATCTCTAGGATGTCTGAAAAAGAGACATCCTCAGAGGGGGATCTCGGGGAACCCTCCGACTCATCCAAGTCGGTGTCCGACGTGACAGACTCGGGGGAGTCTATGTGCTTCCTCTTGCACTTTCTTTTCCTAGGGGGTTCCCCTGAAGCTTCAGGGGAGGCCGCGGAAGAGGAGGAGATACCCAAAGTGGGTACCCTACACTTTGGATCTCTGCTGTCAGATGCAGGAGGATGGCCAGAGACCATAACAGGCACTGTAGAGGGAGGAGCTGCAGAACTTAAACTTGGAGTGGACACTGGGTCCAGCATGCTCCTCATCACCTCGAAGGCTTCCCTATCAGGTACCAAGGGTAGTCCTGGCTCCGAAGAGACCCGAACCGCTCCCGGCATCGACAGAGAAGGCTCTGAGAATGATGTCGGGGCCGAACTAACCAGAGCCGAAGCTCCAAGAGGGAGTGCGGGGTCGGACAAGGGTCCGATGCCACTCACCCCCTCAGAGCTGACAATGGAGTCCCGGCGTCCGGACCTCTCCACGGACGGAACCAATGAAGAGGTCGGAGCCAACGACACCGGAGCCGAAGGTGGAAGCATCGGCTCAGACGTGGGCAAGGTTACAGTTCCGACAAACTCCAGCTCCGAACTCGAGAGGTAAATTGGAGAAGGAATCGATAGCGGTACCGAAGGAGCCACAGTCTGGTGAGATGGGCTCTGGAGCATTTGGGCTTGTGCCTGAGATTTTATGAGCCTACTGACCACCCTCTCAATGTCATGGTCAGAGAGCCTGGATGACCTAGATGAGTGAGTTCTATGACTCCGCTCTGATAGGAGAGGGGATCTCGGAGCCGATCAGACGGATTCTAGTGAGGGGGATCTAGCGCGCTTGCACGCTCGGGTCGGCTCTGATGCTGATTTTGGAGCGGATACCACTTTGCCCGCCTCGGATCCGATTGGAACAGATGTCGGAGCCATCTCAATAACGCCAGCCCTCGACTCAGAAGCTGGAGCCGAGGGTTTGGCGGTTTTTGAAGACTTCCCCGAGCCAGACTTGGACGGGGAGTCATCGGGCTTTAACAAGCCCCTTAAGATGAGCTTATTACGCCGCTCCTGCAGGACTCTTGAACTAAACCCATGACAGATGGAACAAGAATCCTGCAGGTGTAAAGGCCCTAAGCAATAGACACAAGAAGTGTGACCGTCTGTCAGAGACATTTTCTGACAGCATGAGTCACACTTCTTGAATCCAGAGACCTTAGTGTCTTTGGGCATAGTCCTAACAACAGCAAACACAGTAATCACAGTCAATCCACACACACACTCAACTTAAAACTAGAAAAAGTTAAGGGAACTGACTAAACCCACACACACACACACTGTAAGGGGTGGGGAAAACTAACGTAAAGCCCGTAGGCCCAAAGATAAAAATTAACTAAAGAAGGGAAGAAGGGCTACAAAAGGGCTGTAAGAATAAGACAATCAGTATAGACCTAACAAAGGGTATCTAACTGGAAAAACTACCTGAAAATTAGTTTTATAGAAAGAATTCTCTTTACTGACCTGAACCGGTAAAAAAAGGCAACCTCGCAGCGAAGCGGCAAACGAGATCTGGGGAGTTAGTGCATGGTATTGTGGGTTATAGGGCTGCCTCGAGCTGGTAAAAATAGCTCTCGAGCTATAGTATAGGCCGAGTCGGAGCCGAGGATCGGTTCTGAACCCATCCAGCAAGAATGAAGGCGAGAATGACAACTTAACATTAAGCAGTAATAAACACTCTCTTTGAACTACTGTTAAAGAAAACACTAATCTAATGAAAACAGTAAACTGTTACCAACACGTCACTATGTTAACCTATATCTATGAAAGCTACTAAAACTGGAAGAATACAAGTCTCCTGGCAGAGGAGTAAATTGCAAAAGTATTTATCGTCTAATATTCAAAACTTTCTTAAAGTAAAGGATACAAGAGCTCTTGAGAACATGTCTAGAGACTTCAGGTGGCAAACAAAATCTGAGGTATTGGAGTGCAGTATAGGGAATTATGGGTAGGGGAGAAATCTGAACCCTGGAACCGAGGAAGCTTCAAATCCGGTGCTGAGGTTGGATCCCACTGTATCCAACGTCCCATACGCTGAATCGAACAAAAGTAGGCAACACTGGATCCCAACCCTTCCCTTCTGTAATAGGGATATGGTAAAAATGCCACTCCTCAATCTCTATTCGAACCAGAGCTGCTCATGTTGTAGACTGGGTTCCATCTATCTATGCCTCTAGACAAATGTTTCTTATTTGTTTACTTTCTAATAAAATGAGAGCTAGGAGGCAAGTTTTTGCAGGAGTACAGTTTGATTAAAGCTTTTTATTTAAGCAATATAACTTTTCAATCTGAGATACTGTGCAATACCCATGAATAGTGCACTTCTGCACCGATTGCTGATAAAGCTATTCTATAATTTATTTATATAACATTGATAAACTAGCATATTTTCACACAACTAATGCTTACATTCAATCATCAATAACTTGTCATTGTTAAGCATGTCAATCCAATATCACTATCCATTATTTCATCATTATACAAAAACAGTTTAACACACAAATTAACTATTTACATTACAATTTGAGATCAGAAAGTATTGCCCATATTAAAACATGTACTCTGCATTACAAATCTTAACTGTTGGACCAGTGACTTTACACCTCAGGTTAGAGTCAACTTTATTAAACAGATACATATTTTTGGAACACTGTTTCATGTCAATGTTCTCTTCAAGTTCCAAGAAGCTTGTGTGCAGAAAAAGGAAGAAGAAGCCACACCACCAATTGGTGGTGCGGCTTCTTCCTGTTTTTGCACACAAGCCTCTTGGTTTTTGTCACATATTTATTGGATTTATTGGTTCCTCTTCAAGTTCCCCTTCCATCAGAACATTAATTACAGTCTACTCCATTTTTTTAACTATGTAGTTCTATTTCTGATCTCTAGTAGTTCTCAAATTCATATTTTAGTCTCTGTAGTCATTTTGTACTGCTTATTAACTGCTAGTCTTTCGGTTTTCCATTTTCTAATAACAGCTTTCTAAGCCACTACCAGCATTATGCTTTACCTCTTCAGTACATGTTATTTTACCCCAACTCAACAAAATTATAAGTTATGTACTTACCATATCTTGGTATCTGTGTTATCTTCTTTCATTCCTCTTCCCAGTTGGGTTACAGATATAACTCTGCCGCGTTTTTACAGACTAGGCTCCAAGTCTCAAGCTCCTCCCACTTCCCATACTGCAATGTCCTCTGTCTAACTCCCTCAGATTGAGCTTGCTGCCCAAACAGCTGGTAGAGAACAGAAAAAGGAAGTACACATTAAGAACCAGAGGCTCAAAACCAGAAACATCATTTCCTAAAGTTCCCTCCATGTCTTCTAGTGCACTGGGTAGGGGGATGGGTGGGAAGGAAGGTGAGGAGGAATGAAAGAAGACAACACAGATACCAAGTTATGGTAAGTACATAACTTATAAATCTGATGTCTCTCATTCCTCCTTCACAGTTGAATTAGAGTCTCCAGCTATACAACTCCTGGGTGGCCTCAAAAAGAATACGCCAGAGCAGTGCAGAGCCAAAGGAAGCCCAGCTCCTGGAAACAATGTCTAATTTGCAATGTGTGATGAAGGTATGATATTTTGACCAAGTGGCTGAAGCACAAATATCATTTAGAGATGCCCTGGAAGAAAAGGCAGAAGAGATAGACATAGATCTGGTTGAGTGGGTCTTAGCAGGACAAGGTAACTGTAATCCATCCTTGGCATAAATCAAAGTAATGCAGTCTGTTATCCTTTTAGCAAGAGTAACTTTTGAAACTGCCTGACCTAGGCGGCTATGAGAGGAGGGCACAAATAATCGGTCTGATTTTCGCAATGGCTTCATCCCATGAAGATAAAAACGTAATATGAACATCAAGTAGATGTAACAAACGTTCTCCATCAGAGAAATCTGGGAAGAAAACTGATAGTTGTATGGTCTGGTTGAGGTTGGATTCTGTAGCTACCTTGAGCACGAATGAGGGATTAGTAAGAAGGAACATATCTTTGTGGAAAATAAAGTAAGGAGACTTAGAAGACAGCTCCTAGATTTCAGAAATTCTCTTTGCTGAAGTTATGGCAATAAGAAAGACAGTCTTCCACAAAAGAAACTAAATCATAACTGCTAGCTGGTTCAAAAGTTTTTTGAGTTAAGCCTTGTAAGACCACAGTGAGATCCCATGGCAGGGAAAGATCTTTAACTGGAGCTCTGAGAAGAAAGATTCTTTTCAAGAAGGCCTTACACAGCTTGGAGGTAGCAGGAGAACTGGAAACATTACCAGAATGAAAGTTAGAGATGGCTGCCAATTGAAGTTTGATAGTAGAAAATCTAGCTCCTTCTATGAAAAGGGATGCAAGGAAGAGAAGGATAGCTAATACTGGTGCTGAAAAAAGGGTTAATGTTGTCTTTAGAGGCCCAGAAGACAAACCTCTTCCATTTACGCCCACAGACTTTCTTGGTAGCCAGTTTCTGGTTGGCTAAAATAATGTCTTGGACAGAGGAAGCAACCCTGGATCTTCGAACAATCACTGGAAATGGAGAACCCAAGCTGTCAGTTTGAGAGATATCAGACTGGGGTGAAAACCCTCTATCGGGGAAAAAGGAGGTCCTGTTTGAGTTCCAGTATCCATAGAGGATATTTCAGGTGAGACCAGAGGAAGGGGAACCAAATATGATGAGTCCAATAGGGGCAATGAAGATTACACAGGACTTCAGACGTTTTGCTTTCTGAAGAAACTCTGGGATCAAGGGTAGTGGTGGATAAGCGTAGAGGAGAACGGGGGGGCCAGTCGTGAATTAGAGCATCCCTCAGGGACTCACGTGGAGGGGGGATCGGAATGAAGTAGTTGTTGCTCTTGTTCTTTGGGGGGATGCAAACAGGTCGTAGCAGGGTTGACCCCAGTGGCTGAAGATCAAGTCTGCTACTGACTGGTTGAGGGACCATTCGCAAGGGGTAAGAATGGACCTGCCAAGCTCATCTGCCAGAACTCTGGATCTCCCCGGTCTGTGAGTTGCAAGTAGAAAATGGTCCGAAGACATCCCCCATCCCCAGATCCTCATGGCCTCTCTTCACAGTGGGTAAGAGTGGGCTCCTCCTCGTTTGTTAATGTACCACACCTCTGACATGTCTGTGTGAATCGCAACAGGTCCTAGAGGAAGAACATCCTGAAAGGCTTGCAACATGAGGAGGACTGCTCTCATCTCCATAGCACTGGTATGCAATCTGGTCTCTACATGCGATCATGTGCCTTGGACCATCTTTCCTTTGAAATGCCCCTCACCCCAACTGGGAAGCATCCGTGGTTACTGTGGCTGAGGGGGAAGAAAAAAGGAAAGGTCTGCTGATCATCAGGTCATCCAACAGCAGCAACCAATGCAAATGCTTTCTGCAAACCAAAGTCATTTTGATAGGAGCAAATAGAAGCTGGTAGAGAACAGACCACTGAGCAGCAAGGGTCCATTGAAGCACTCTCATAAAATAGCTTGCTACAGGGACTAAGGGAATGGCAGCCGCCACTGATCCAAGAGCCTTTATCAGCCTTGCTGGTGGGGAAGGCCGGTTTAAGACTGCTCAAACATTATCTCTCAAATTCTAAATATGATGAGTAAGCAGAGCTGCAATCTAGTTCACTGTGTCCAAGGAAGCTCTGATAAATTCTAAACTCTGAAAAGGGGACGGGTTTGACCTTGTCAGGTTTGTGGTGATACCCACATAGCTGGCAAGACTGAAGAAGTAATCCCTGCCCTGGAGTAGTTGATGCCCGGTTGGGGCAGTGAAGAGCCAGTCATCCAGATATGGAAACACCCAGAATCCTTGCAGTCTTGGGTGAGCTGCGACTACTGCCATGCATTTGGTAAAAACACCCTGCCGGCTGTGGTGAGTCCAAAGGGCAGAGCTGTGAGCTGGAAGTGTCTGGCTCCCAGCTGGAAGCGCAAATGACTACTGGAGCATGTGTTTATTTTAATGTGATAGTATGTGTCTTTTAATTCACAGAGCACATCCAACTATCTTTCCACAGCAGCAGTAGAATGGACTGGACTATAACCATTTTGGAATTCTGCCTTCATTATGAGCAAGTACAATTTGCTTAGATGCAAAAGGATCTCAGGTCTCTGGTTTTCAATGGTACTAAAAAGTGACTAAGTCCAGAATCCTTTTTGTTTGGTTGGGACCTCCTGGATGACTCTTTTGTGCAGTAGATTTAGAATCTCTGCTACTGCGTACGCCCTCTGACTGGATGGAACATCGGGAATTCTCTTTGACCTCTCTGGTGGAGGAAGGAGAAAGGGGATACAACCACCTCTAGATATAATCTTTAGCACCCATTTGTTTTGCGATGTATCGGACCAGGCAGTAGGGTGCAGAGAAAAGCGACCCCAACTGCCTCCAGAGATGAGCAGTCAGGCAGCGCTGATAGGGCTCATCAGAGAAAGGCTCTCTTGAAGCCCTGATTCTGTGGACTCCCTCTGCCACTTGGACGTCATCTCCCATTGAAACTTCCTCCTTTGCTTCTAGAGGAGGAATCCACGTGCTGATCCTGGGAAAACCCCGGAGATTTCCAGAACCACGTTTTCTTTCCATTGCATTGGCTCATTGAAAAAGTGTGCTGAGGATTTGAAAACTTGACCTCAACATCAGACAAGGTCTTTCCTTCCTGCTCACTGCAGGTTAGGGTCTCTAACAGATGGTCCAAAAAAGGGAGGACCCATCAAATGGGGCATGGACAAAGGACACTTTAAAAGGTTCCACAAAATCACAAAGCCTCATCCAGGCATGTCTTTGAACAGCAATGCCTGAATCGTCTGCTGGTGAGACACCCTCCGTAGAATGCGAGATAATCCTCACGGAAGAACTGGAGAAAGACAAAAGAGTTGTCAGTCTGGGAAAGAAATTCTTCAGGTCCTCCATTGACATGGTCACTGCTAGAAAGTCTGAGAGTTCCTTCCCCAGTTCACTCTACAATTGAGTAAAGTGTGCCAGGTAGTTTATCACCCTCAGCAAGAAAATGGCAGAGGTGTAAATATGCTTACCAAACATGTCCATCGCTCTGGACTCTCTGTTTGTTGGATGGACAGTGGATGGCTGTTCAGCTAGCTCCTTTTTGGTAGCTGCTGCCACAACCAAGGCAGCAACTGGAATGCCCTTGGTCCAAAATGGTCTGTTATGAGGAGATAAAAACCTGTCTGACTGTTTAGGAATCGGTTCAATAGGGTCCGGCTCCTTCCAGGCCCATCAGGACACCAAATCTACAAACTCGTCTGCTGGTGGGACAACTCAAGATGTAGATGGGCCCGTTCCGAAAGCATCCAAAAACACAAATTCTTCCAAGGAAGAAGGCTGGGCTGACCAATCACCTCTGTCTCAGGATCTCTAAAATATCTCCAAAGGAGTCATCCTCTGGTGGTGATCTGGGGGATCCTTCCCCTTCATCAAAATTTGTGTCCTTGGTGATGGCCTCCAAAGGGGTGTCAGTGTGCCTCCTTTTGCACATCCTCTTACGAGGAATCTCCTCTGTGGGATGTTCAGGGGAGGTCGTGGAAGAGGAGGGGGCTCCTTCTAGGGGAAGAGTTCGAAGGCTTGTCTGGATGGGCTGACTGGGCATGACAGGCTCATGTCTCTGATCCAAGGGGAGTTGGGAAGAAAGGTCATAGCTCAAAGAGACAGGATCCCTATGGCAAGACAAGACCTTTTCTACAACTTGGAATGCCAAAGGACCCAGTGAATCCCTCTGCAGTTCCAGAGGAGCTGAGGCTACTAAAGAAGAAAGGGCAGGGATCATGCAGCCCTGGGTTCCATGTAGAATTAGACCCGAGCTGTCCAGCGCTGAAGCATTGAGAGGAAGGACATCTCTGACATAGTAGGAGCCAACCCCCTCCCCCAGATCCGACGGAGACATCCCAGATCCAAGACCCACTGCAATCCAACAGCAACGGAGCTGAGGAAGTCAGGGTGACGGTCAGAGTGGAAGAAGGTTAGCTCCTCATACTCAACCCCGGCTCTCTTGGTTGGCTACAGTCCTGAGATTCCAGTACTGAGGGATGGATTGGAGAAGGAGACTGACCTTGGAGGGAAACACTCACAGATCCTAGAGGGGATGGAGAGGATAAGACCCCCAACTGGATCTGAATCTTGAGAATCTTCCTGATCATCCTGTCCACGTCGACCTCTGAAAGGCTTTTAGAAGACCTGGAAGAAGCCACTGACAGGGGCCTGGAGTGCCTGACAGGAGCCTGCTTCAGTCTGAGGGAAGGAGCAGCTTCAATGCCCAACACCACTGTGACAACCTTAGCTACTGGATCCATTGTCTTAGGATCTGAGTTGGAAGGAGTAGCTTCAGGAGAATAAGAAGTTATGTACCTACCATAACGTTCCATGTTAGTTGTCTTCTTCTCGCCTTCTTTCTTGCTGGATGGGTTCGGAGCCGAACCTCGGCTCCGACTCGGCCAATACTAAAGCTCGAGAGCTAATTCCACCGGCTCGAGGCTCCCCTATATCCCACAATGCTAGGCGGTAACTACTCAAATCTCGTTTGATAGCTAAACCAAGCAGTTCTGGTCTCCACAGTATGGAGAAAAAAGAGCCCACCTCTATATAAACCTGAATGTAAGCTACCACAAACATAAAAGGGGGAGTAGAGGTGGTAGAACATGTGGGAAGGAAAACTCCAAAGGAAGATCCCAAAATTTCCTATCGGTCTGTCCAGGCTAGGGGGAAGGAGGGTGGGATGCAAGAAAGAAGGCGAGAAGAAGACAACTAATATGGAACGTTATGGTAGGTACATAACTTCTTAATGTTAAGTTGTCAATCTCGCCTTCATTCTTGCTGGATGGGACCGCGTCCCTAGCACCTTATTCCGGGTGGCCTATCGGAGCAGACTCTTGAGAACAGTGGAACCAAAGCTGGCACGGTTTCTGGAGGCCATATCCAATTTGTAATGTAAAATGAAGGTATGAGGAGAAGCCCAAGTGGCTGCTGCACAAATGGAATCTATTGGCAGCCCATCCTGAAAAGCTACAGATGTAGCTAATGCCCTAGTTGAATGAGCTCTAGGTCTTGAAGGCAGTTTTTGATGTCTGATTTCATAGATGAAGGTAATTATAGAGGTAAGCCATCTTGTAAGGGACACCTTAGTAACTGGAAGGCCCAATTTCCCTTCCGCATAAGACAGGAAAAGTTTATCAGATTTCCTGAACTGTTTAGTCCTGTCTAAATAATATCTAAGTTGGCGGTGAACATCTAAAAATGTAACTTTTCTTCCGACCTGTTGGAATAGTCAGGGAAGAAGACAGGGAGATCAATCGTTTGGTTCAGCTTTGCCTCAGAGGAAACTTTAGGAAGGAAGGACGGATTAGTCCGGAGGGACACCCTATCTTTGTGGAAAACTAAGTAAGGAGGACAACTGCACAGAGCATGAAGTTCAGATACCCTTCTAGCTGAAGTTATGGCTACTAGAAAAAGTGTTTTCCATGAGAGCAGCTTAAGAGGGTATGAAGCCGCTGGTTCGAAGGGGGGGATCAAGGATGCCAGAACCAAATTCAAGTCCTATTGAGGTGGGGGATCTTTGATTGGGGGCTTGAGCAGAAAAACACCTCTTAAAAAGGCTTTGCAGAGCTTATGGGACATGATACTGGATTCTGAGACTCCTACATGAAAATTAGATATAGCAGCTAGTTGTACTCTAATGGTAGATGAAGAAGAGCCTAAATGGAAGAGCTCTGCCAGAAAGTCTAGGATAGACTGGATAGGTGCAGTGAAGGGGTCTATATTTTTTTATGCTGCCCAGAAGGAAAAACGTTTCCATTTACTATTATAAATCTTCCTGGTAGAAGATTTGTGAGAGGCTATCAGGATGTTCCGGACTGAATGAGAGATTAAGGGAAGCCTGGCTAGGGTAGGAATTGGAGAAACCACGCTGTGAGGTTGAGAGAATGAAGGGACTGGTGCAGCTGGCCCGACTGGTGGGTCAACAGATCTGGCACCGGGTCCAGATGCCAAGGCTGCTCCAACAGGTAATGATGGAGGAAAGGAAACCATATCTGTCAAGGCCAGTAAGGGGTAATGAGGATCATTGTAACTCTCAAGGCGATAGCTTTCTGAATTAATTGAGATATCAGTGGAAAAGGGGGAAAAGCATACAGAAGTCCCCACGGCCAATCGTGGACTAGAGCGTCTCTGGTGGGATGGCCTGGTAACGGGAAGAGAGTGAAGAAGTCGTGACACTTGCTGTTTTGGGGAGTAGCAAAAAGATCGCAGCAAGGCTGGCCCCATCTTTGGAAGACTTCTTCCAGCACCGATTCCTTCAGAGACCACTCATGGGGCATGAGAATGGCCCTGCTCAACCTGTCCGCAATCACGTTGGACTTCCCGGGAATGTGCGTTGCTATCAGAAAACGCTGAGAAGAAATCGCCCACTGCCAAAGTCTGAGTGCCTCTCAACATAAGGGGTAGGATCTGGTTCTGCCCTGTTTGCTGATGTACCACACTACGGACATGTTGTCCGTCTGAATTGCAATAGTCCCCGTGGGAAGAGAGTCCTGAAGGTCTTGCAACGCTAAAAGCACTGCTCTCATCTCTAAGACATTTATGTGCAAGTGGCACTCAAAAGGTTGCCACGTGCCCTGGACTGTCCTGCCCTGATAATGCCCCCCCACCCGATCAGGGAGGCGTCCGTTGTCACCGTGGCGACTGGGGGGGGGAATGAAAGGTCTGCCTTGGAGAACATGAGGTGATGTGATCCACCAAGACAGGTGATTCTTGCATGATTAAGTTATTAATGTGATGTGAGACATCGGGAGCTGTTGGAAGGACCATTGAGTAAACAGCATCCATTGGAGGATCCTCATGTGGAAACGAGCTAAGGGGAGAAGGGTGATAGTAGCTGCCATGAGTCCTAATACCTTCAAGACTATCCTGGCTTTGACCTTGTTGCATTGTAATAGAAGGTAAACTTGTTTGCGGATATCTAACACTCTTTGCTCTGTAAGTCTGGCGGAAAGATTGAGTGTGTCTAAGGTGGTGCCTATAAAGGTAATAGACTGACAAGGCGACAAGGCAGATTTTTCAAAATTTATTGAGATGCCTAGAGCTTGGCAAGTTTGGATGGTGAAGTCTCTGGCTAGAAGCAGTTGATGTCTGGTGGTGGTGGTAAGGAGCCAGTCGTCTAAATATGGAAACACCTGGAATCCTTGACGTCTCAAGTGAGCCGCGACCACTGCCATGCATTTGCTAAACACTCAGGGGGCTGTAGTGAGACCTAAGGGCAGGGCTCTGAACTG
This sequence comes from Protopterus annectens, assembly GCF_019279795.1. NCBI lineage: Eukaryota > Metazoa > Chordata > Ceratodontiformes > Protopteridae > Protopterus > Protopterus annectens. The sequence continues at coordinate 1,127,278,517 of NC_056743.1, forward strand.
GTAGTGGCTGGCTCCCAGCCTGAAGCGGAGAAACCTCCTGGAGCGTCTGTGCATTTTGATATGGTAGTAAGCATCCTGAAGGTCTGTCGAGCACATCCAATTGTCCTGACCCAAGAAGGGTAGAATGGACTGTAGCGTGACCATCCAGAATTTAGTTTTTTTGATATAAATGTTTAACTTGCTGAGATCCAGTATAGGTCTCCAGTCCCCTGTTTTTTTTGGTACCAAAAAGAATTTGGAGTAGATTCCGGATCCTTCCTGGTCTGCTGGGACTGATTGGATAGCTCTTTTTGATAGCAGCTTTGATATTTCTAGTGCTGCTTGTTCCCTTAGACTGGATGGAACGTCTGGAAGGGATCCTTTGGGTTGGGAAGGGATGTGAATAAAGGGAATTTTGTAACCCTTGGATATGATTGACTGTACCCATTTGTCTTGGGTGAGGGAAAGCCAGGCTTTTGGGTACAGTGATAATCTTCCCCCGACTACCTCCGAAGGTGGACAGCTGGGCAGCTCCTCAGGGATGCTGAAAGGGTTTATCAGAGAAAGTTTCTCTGCTACCCTGGTTTTGTGGACCTCCTCTGCCTCTAGGGCGGCATCTATTGTTATTCCCCCCTCTGCCTCTAGAGGGGAATTGACCTTGTGCGTCAGATGAGACTCCCTGAGGCTTACAGAACCACATTTTTCAGAACCACATTTTTCCTCCCCTCTGAGCCTTTGGATAAGGTCTAGAAGGGGTAGAAAAACGGACTCCCACTGCAGAGAGTCTTACCTTCCACCTCGCACCTAGTCAATGTATCCTTCACCTGAGGACCAAACAATGTTGAGCCATCAAAGGGGGAATTGGTGAAGGCCGCCTTGAAAGGGTCCGCAAAATTGCAAAGCCGCATCCAGGCGTGACGTCGTAAAGCTACACCTGTGCCTGCGGCCCTACTCGCCCCATCAGCAGCATATGAGATAAGCTGCATGGAGGAGTCAACAATCGAATTCAGGGTTGCTAACTGTGAGTTCATCTCGTCTTGGAACCCTTCAGCTGTTGGATCCTGTATAGCCTCACCCATATCCTTGAGCAAATCTCTCTGGAGATGGGTGAAGTGACACAAGTAGTTCAGCGACCGCATTGAAAATGTCGCTGACGAAAACATCTGCTTACCGTACCTGTCCATGGTCCTAGACTCCTTATTAGGAGGATGGACAGGTACCGAAGGATCGGCTAACTCCTTCTTAGTGGCTGCGGCCACCACCATGGCATCAACAGAGACACCTTTTGATAGAAACTCTTTCTCCTTAGGGGCAGTAATAAATTTTGACGGCCTCCTTGGGGTAGGTTCCACTGAATCAGGGGCCGTCCAAGCCTTCCTTGCCACCACTTCCATAAGGGGGTCAAAGGGAGGGGACACCCAGGAGGTGGAAGGGCGAGAGCCAAACGCCTCAAGGTAAACTGACTAGTCCTCTGAAGGGTTAAGGGCGGGCCAGTTCCCCCTCTGTTTCAGGATTTCAAGGATGTCAGCAAAGGAGACATCCTCAGAGGGGGACCGAGGGGAACCTTCAGATTCCTCCAAGTCAGTGTCAGAGGTGATAGACTCAGGGGAGTCAATGTGCTTCCTCTTGCACTGTCTCTTCCGAGGGGGTTCTACTTCCGGATCAGGAGAGGCCTCGGAAGAGGAGGAAATTCCCAATGGGGAAACCTAACGAGCTGGCTCTCTGCGGTCTGATACAAGGGAATGGGTAGAAATCACCGCAGGCACTGAAGAGGGAGGAGCTGACGGAGCCGACTGTGGGGTAGACACTGGGTCTAACATGCCCGCATGACCTCGAAGGCTCCCCTATCAGGCAAGGCCAGAGGTCCCCGCTCCAAGGAGACAAGGACCTCCCCCAGCACCGACAGGGACGGCTCCAAGGCTGATGTCGGAGCCGAACTCACCAGCGCCGATGCTCCGAGAGGGAGAACGGGGTCGGACAAGGGTCCGATGCCACTCGCCCCCTCGGAGCCGACGAGGGAAGCTCGGCACCGAGATCCCTCCAATGAGGAAATCGGAGCAGACGACGGAGCAGAAAGGGATGGTATCGGCTCCGAAGCACTGACAGCCACGGCTCCGAACTCAAAGGAGTCGGAGGAGGAATAAAATCAGGGATGGAAATAGCCGCTGACTGTTGAGTAGGGCTATGCAGCATTTGGGCCAGTGCCTCGGACTTGAGAAGTCTACACACCACCCTTTGTAAATCATGGTCGGACAGCCTGGAGGACCGAGAGGAATGAGACCTATGGCTCCGTTCTGATAGAAGAGGAGATCCTGGCGCCGAATGGATGGAGCCGATGGAAGGGGACCCAGACCTCTTCTTAGCAGGTGGCCCCGATAAGCCTATTGGAGCCGACTGAATCTTGTCAACCTCGGCTCCAGCCGGAGCCGAGGTGATGGTATGAGATTTGGAAACATCGGCTCCAGCCGGAGCCGATGTCAAAGCCAATCTAATGCTTCCAGGGGACGGCTCAGAAACTGGAGCCGACGGTCTGGAAGTCTTAGAAGGCTTCCCCGACACAGACTGGGTCGGGGGGCCTTCAGGCTTTAACAAGCCACGTAATATTAATTTTTGCATTCCTGCAGGACTCTAGGGCTGAATGTATGGCACACAGCACATGAGTCCTGCAGGTGCAAAGGTCCCAGGCAATATACACAAGAAGTGTGACCGTCTATCAGAGACATTTTCTGACAGCACGAATCACTCTTCTTGAAGCCTGAGACCTTGGAGTCTTTAGACATCCTAACTCAGTGTAAAAACACAAGCACAACACACAAACATACCCTTAAGCACAATAAAATCCAGTCACACTGAAGGACTAGGGGAAGGAGAGGGAGAGGGCCAAAGGCCTAAAAGTTAAGAAGGGAATAAAAAGGGATATCAGACACTAGAGGGGGACCCGATTTAAACTAATGAAATACTATAAATAAAACTATGGTAGAAGGAAAAAAATAGGGGTTGAAATAGAAGTTTCTAAATAAGAAAACTTACTAACCTGCCAGAGCCGGCAGAAGAAGCACCCCATCAGCTAAGCGGCAAACGAGATCTGAGTAGTTACCACCTAGCATTGTGGGATATAGGGGAGGCTCGAGCCGATGGAATTAGCTCTCGAGCTTTAGTATTGGCAGAGTCGGAGCCGAGGTTCGGCTCCGAACCCATCCAGCAAGAATGAAGGCGAGATTGACAACTTAACATCTAGAGATTAAAACAAGTACCTGTTGGACCCAAAGAGTGCTTTGGGTCCACCAGAACAGATGTGGATCTGAGATCAGAGCCTGACGGATCCGAAGGTCTTGGAATTTTGGAGGGTGGCTCCGAAGACATCCTCGAGGACTTGTGAAGGCACTTCTTGGAGTGGGAAGACCCTGCTACACTCTTGGAGGGGGTTTGAGCCCCTGGAGAGGAACTTGAAGCAGGCAAGAGGCCCTTAAGAATTAATTTATTTTTGTGGTCGGTGATAGCCCTAGGATTGATGCTTTCAAAGATGGAGCAAGCCAACCGCAGATGTTCAGAGCCAAGACAATAAACACAAAGCATATGCATCTGAATGCAGGAATTTTTGGCAACATTTATAGCACCCCCTAAAACTGGCAGGTTTATTTGACATGTTACAGTAAGCACAAAAAGTAAAAACCAAACCACTACACGCAGCAACCACAGCAAAGGCACCGTATCACTATATAACAGGCCTAATCAAAATTAGCTAAACAAACAACAATACATGCCTAAGATTTTTTTTAAACAACAGGAAAATCCTAAAAACTAACGACTAGAAGAGGACAAGAAAAGGCACGGGCAAAGCCTACCTGATGAGCGTGGAAGAGAAAGGAAGGTATTCTAACCGTGCACTACTACGGAAGTGAAAGAAAATAAAACGCACTTATCTGAAAATTTAGAAGTAAAGATAGCAATCCTACTGCAAAAATGTGACAAAAAGCTCGAGACTCGAGAAACTACTTCTGACACTGCTGCCGTAAACAAGATCTGAGTGAGTTAAATAGAGGACATTATATTATGGGAAGTGGGAGGAGCTCGACACTTGGATCCTAGTCTGTAAAAATGCAACAGAGTCAAATCCGTAAGCCAAATGGGAGGAGGAATGAAAGAGACAACATCAGATACATCTCTATACTGAAAATAAATTATCTTCTAAGTACAGGACTTAGCATATTAATAAAGTGATTTTTGTACTGAAGCAGCTCCATACATTACCCAAATATAAGCTACTAACAGCCTCTTTCCAAACTAACAATTCTCCAACATATGTTTCTTGCCTGTGGGAACACATTAAATTCTTTAAAGAGTACAAATATTTAGTTACATATACTGGATTAAGACATATTTCTCACCACTGATCATCTGTAATATCCAATTTAAATGTTCACTTCATACTATTTTCCTTTATACTATATTGTCTTTTCAAATATAATATTGCCTTATATGCTCTACTTATTACTTTTTTTTCTGGTCTTCCATTTTTGTTCTAGCCCAAGTTATAAAATCTACTACTTGCAGTTTAACAAATCTGCTCTCCCATCTCCACATATCTTCCTTGGACTCTAACATTACACTTGCATCAACTTTCCTATACAAGTCCACTAACCCAAAAGTGTGCCTAGCTACATCCCATTTTATTAACTCATCTGCTCATTATATATTTTTTTCTGTGCCCTTATTTCTATACATAGTATAATCTGCTGATGTGGTTTGATTTTTTCAGGGCATAACTTCGTTAAATATAAAGACTTACTAAAAACTTTTATGTATATTAGGCTGTACATAATGATCTCTATATTCCTTTTACAGACCTGCCCAAATACCTTCATGTGATTGTATTGTTACCTCTTTGTATACCTCTCAAGCTCTTGGACCAAATAATCTGGACAAAGCCACAAATGGAGGACAAAGGCTCAAAAGTAGGGAGAATTATTAAACATTGCTCTTACACTTAGAAAGTTGATAGAACAACAGGTTTTGCATTAGCATAAAATTTTCTGAAGGATATGCAGTCTGAAAATCAAAGGTCTGCCATTATTTTCTGACTTTAGCCTTCAATGATTTGACAGAAAACTACAATTTTATGGGAAACAAACCAAAAATGAGTCAAAAAACTGGACATTCTGCAAAAATCTGGATAGTTGAGAGGTATGCCTTTTTGGGCACTATGTCTGTTGTGCACTTCCATTTGGGCATACATTTTATATCTTGAATCAAACTTGGTAATCTAAGTTACAAGGCCTTAATAGCATGGCTCTAAATAAGGAAGTCCCAAATCACCCTGTACTTTTGTCAATTTTAGTTTTTCCAAGTGTTCTCTCTATTATCCCAAATAAACTCCTTAATTTCCTTTTAAATATTCTACCTTATCTGATCTATCTCGGTTGATACATATAAACCCAAACAACATAATAATGGAACCAAAATAAGAGGACATGATCAAGATGCTTCATCAATGTCCATAAAAAATAAGTTATGTACTCACCATAATTTTCCATCTGTGTTGTCTATTTTCATTCTACCCAACCCGTGGGTTTGGTTTTGATCCTTAGAACAGACTCGCCTGCTACCATGGCTCATGGTAACAAAAAACTCTCAAGCATATCCCTTAACCACAATGCACCTATCTCAGTTACCTCAGATCAAGTTTGCTGATAGACCAAAGGAAAAATTAGTCACAAGACGCTCATTGAAACTATATCTGGAACCACAGTTATATACCAAGGATAATAATCTGCTAGTAATCCATTCCTCTAGAAATCCAAGGGTATTTGGGTTGGAGAGAGGGGAGTTGAGGAAGACCAACATATGGAATGTTACGGTGAGTACACAACTTCTTTATTTGATGTTGTCAATTTTCATTCCATCTTCAACCTGTGGGGCAGAGTCCCCAGCTACCTTAGACCCTGAGTGGACTCCAGGATATTCCTGAGCACCACTGAACTGAATAATGCTCTTTCCCTGGATACCAGATACAATTTGTAATTTGTAATGAAAGTATGGGGAATTGCTCAGGTTGCTGCTGCACAAATATCTTCCATGGAGGCTTTAGACTGGAAGACATTTGAAGTTGCTACAGCTCTAGTTGAATGTGCTTTCAAAGATTTCGATAACGCAATCCCCAATTTGCTGTAGATGAAAGAAATGCAATTTGTTAGCCATCTAGCCAAGGTTACTTTGCACACAGGTTTTCCTAGTGTTTTATTTAAGTAAAAGAGAAATAATTGGTCAGATGTTCTGATAGCTTTTGTTCTGTGAAGATAAAACTAATTGTCTATCAACACCAAGTGTAATTAATAGTCACCTTTATTAGCAAATTTGGGGAAGAAAACCTGTAGGTTAATAGTTTGATTGATACTGACTTCTGAAACCAACTTTGGTAGAAAAAGAGGCGTTTGTTCTTAATGCAACCCTATCCTTGTGAAAAATCAAATATGGCGGTTTACAAGACAAAGCTTGAATTTCTGAAATCCTTCTGACTGCAGTTATGGCTACTAAGAAATTAGTTTTCCAGGAAAGAAACTTAAGATCACAGTCTGCTACCAGTTCAAAAGGAGATTGTATGATTGCTTACAACACCAAGTTCAGGTCCCAAGGAGAGGTTGAATCTTTGTACGGGGGCTTTAAAAGAAGAGTACCTCTCAAAAAAGCTTTACAAAGTTTATGACAAGCAAGTGACAAGTCTTCAAATCTTATATGAAAATTGGATATAGCTGCTAATTGAACTTTAATAGTAAAAGACTAAGCCCATTCATTGTATAGTGAGACTAAAAATTTGAGAATCTTATGAACAGGTGCTGAAAAAGGGTCAACGTTACTTTGGCATGGCCAGAAGATAAACCTTTTCCATTTACTGTTGTAAAGTTTATACATAGATGGTTTGTGACAGGCCAAAAGTATGTGGTAGACAGGTGAAGAGAGCATAGACTGGCTATTAATAGAGTTGGAGAAACCAAGCTGTCAACTTGAGGTTGAAGATGTCTGGGTAGATCATGCCTGTCTGATGGGACAGGAGATCTGGAACCAGGTCCAGACTCCAGGGTTGGTGAATTAGATGAGACCAAAGAAGGTGAACCAAATGTGTTGAGGCCAATAAGGTGCAATAAGGCTTACCATGCTCTTCAACCTGATTGCTTTCAGTAGAAACTTTGGAACTGTAGGAAAGGCATAAAGAAGACCAGAGGGCCAATTGTGGAAAACAGCATCCCTCTGCGATTCCCCCTGAGAGGAGATTAGGGCAAAGTAGTTGCTGCACTTTTCATTTACGGGAGAGACAAAAAGATTGCAGTAAGGCTGGCCCCACTGACGGAATATTCTCTCAGTCACTTTTGGATTGAGGGACCACTCCTGAGGCAGGAGTATATATCTGCTCAGTTTGTCTGCTATCACATTGTACTTCCCCAGAATGTGCATTGCTATGGGAAAGTGACTGGATGAAATTTCTCACCGTCACACGTGGACAGCTTCTCGACACAAGGGATAAGACTTGGTTCTTCCTTGCTTGTTGATGTACTGACATGTCCATTTGAATCTCAATTGTCCCTGAAGGGAGAGCATCCTGGGAGGCCTGCAACACTAAAAGCACTACTTTCATCTCCAAGACACCAATATGCAGGGACCAAGTGCCTTGGACAGTGTTCGCCAGATAATGCCCTCCTCACCCTAGCTGGGAAGCATCTGTGATCTCTGCAGCCTTTGATTTCTCTTGCAAATGTTGGCAACTGCAATCAAAGTTGACATTAGTTGGTATACTACTGACCACTGTGTTGCAAGCAGCCATTGTAAAATTCTCATGTGAAATCTGGCTAAGGGGACTAGAGTTACAGCTGCCACTATGGACCCCAGGGCCTGTAGAATTAGGCGTGCAAATATTTACTTGCTTTTGATAATCTTCATGAGTTGCGATCTTTTTTTCTCGGTAGGGGAAGAGAGGTTATTGTTGTCTTTGTGTTCAGGATGGCTCCTATGAACTCTAAGGTCTGAGTTGGTTCAATGTGATATTTTTCGTAGTTTATGGTTACCCCAGACAGGAACATGTCTGGAGAACTTGCTCTCTTGCCTCTAATGACTTGATGCCTGATTGCAGTGGTACTAAGCCAGTTGTCTAAGTACAAAAACACCCGGAATCCCAGCAGTTTCATGTGAGCTGCTGCTATTACTGCCATGCACTTGGAGAACACCAAAGGGCAGAACTCTGAATTGAGAGTGACTGGCTCTCAGTCAGAAACAGAGAAACATTCAGGCTCGCCTGTTCATCTTTATATGATAGTATGCATTCTGAAGGTCTGTTAAGCACATTCAGTCATCCTGTTCCAAAAATGGACTGAACCGTGACTATCTGGAACTTTGTTTTTCAAACCGACTTGTTCAAGACAATGAGATCCAACATCTTCTCTGATCTGGCCGGACTTCTTGGATGACTTTTTTCTAGCAGTTCTTGAATTTGTAGTACTACTTGTTCCCTCTGATTGGGTGGGACATCGGGGATACTTTTGCAAATGGAGGGTGGAAGGGAAAATGGTATAATATAAACTCTGTAAATGATCCTCTGCACCCAGGTATCTGATGTTATTTCTAGCTAGACTCTCTTGTGCAGGGATAGTCGACCACCGACTTATCCACTGCCCGAGACGCCTTGTTGGATGGATGAATAAAGGAACTTTCCTTAGCTACTTCCTTTTGTTGCTGCCACTATGACCATGGCATCAACAGGCAAACCTTTGGACCAGAATTGTTTAATCCTGAGGGGCACCAATAATTTTGTCAGGTCTCCGGAAAATGGGTTCAATGGTGTCAGAGAGCCTTTCATGCCCACTGAGATATCAACTCAATGAGCTTATTGGTGGGCAGAGTTACCCATGACATTTATGGGTAGGCACCAAAAGCCTGCAGGTAGACTGACTCCTCAGAGAAAGGATTGCTGGACTTTCAATCACCTCTCCATATTAAGATTTCTAGGATGTCTTCAAAGCAGACATCATCAGAAGGTAAACTTGGGGATCCTTTGCCCACATCAAAAGTCTGTGTCTTCTGTAATAGATTTTTCCAGGGAATCCAAGTGCTTCCTCTTGCACTTCTTATTAGGGACCTCCTCAGTGGGATGATCTGGGTAAGTATCAAAAGACGAGGTTATTCCCTTTTGGAACTCCTGAGGTTTTGGTACTTGCTGTCCTTGTGGAGGCAATGGTTGAGATTCTGAATGTAGGTGCAACAGGGATGTGTATTTAGAGTAGAAAAGGGGACTGACTGCTACAGTCATAGCTCTCTTCACAGCCTCAAAAGACAATTCACCCAGAGAAGGGCGGGACCCCAGATCTGCAAGTGTGGATCTGGGAACAGAGTTCACCTCCCTCTCCGAAGAGATCCCACTCAAAGCAGAAGCCGGAACTGAGCTGATCCATGCCAAGGCTCTGAGCTGCAGAGGAGGCTCCAAAAACATAGGAGTCAACTCTAGCCCCTCGGAACCAAGAAGACAGATAAGGTCCCAAGCAGTCTCCCGTTCGGACTGAACCAAAGAGCTCACAGCAATAATTGGTTCTGAAGAGCAAGATCTCTTCAGTTCTGATGCACACAGCACCGGGTAGCTCAGAACCATAGTCTTTAAGCTTTCAAGTGAAATTAGAGGAGGACGTAAAGGGGGAGCAGCTGAAGAATAGAATCCTTGACCTGTAGGAGTAGGAACCAAGGTGGATCCTGTCATACCTTGCACCCAAAGGATTTTTCTCACCAGTCTCTCCACATTGTCTTCAGTTAGACTTTTACAAGAATGGACTGACATCACAGAAGGTGATTTAGGTCTCTCCAAGAATGGTGAGTGAAGTCTCTCTGGAAAGGGATCAATGGAGGATGAGCAAGTTGTTCTTGTTAGAATTTCCATTGAATCCTGTAACTGAGGTGCCGTATCAGAGGATCTCGACACCATACCTTTTTTCATGTGTGTTCAGAACTGAAAGGGTCAGTTCTGTCGAAGGACTAGATTCTGTTCTTGGGTCTGACATCAGTCGGAGTTGAGGTTTTTGACTTTTTTTTTTTTTTTTAAGTCAGTTCCGATGAAGAGGATGGAACTAAAGATTTAGACTGCTTAGCTATTGGAACCGAAGCACTTCTCTTCTTGGCCTTCTCTGAAAGCCTGGAGAGGAAGGGCTAGGAAGGACAGACTTGCCCTTTAATTTCTCAGAAGTTCCAGATAAAGCTTCACCAAAAGAAAATGGAATTAAGCCTTTCAATATTAATTTATTTTTTCTCTCAACAAGAGCTCTGTGGATAAAGGAATGGCAGATGGAACAGTCCTCCTGAAGATGGAGGGGTCCCAAACGGTACACACAAAGAGAGTGCAAATTAAAATAGGGTACTTTAATAACCACACTTCTCACAGCATTTAAACCCAGCTGGGTCTTTCTCTTTCTCTGCCATTCTCACATACACACAAAAGCACTCGTGCATCAACAGGTAGATGCAACAGAAAAGGGGATAAAGAATAGGTATTGATAAAAAAAAAAATAAATAAATAAATAAAAATAAGGTTAAGAGATGAAAAGGTAGTTATCAACAATGATAATCAACAGGCTACACCAACATGTAAAAGAATACTAGCAATAATATTCAAAGAGTACTTAATGTACGAGAAATGTAAAGAGAGGTTTTAAATTAGAAAAGGGATAGGGACTTCATTCAAAACGAAGTCATTAGAAAAGAGATAAGAACAATGTTTTTAATGGCTTAGTTTTAAAAGAAATACCACAACTTCAACAACTTATCTTGCTTGAAAGCACTGGTAACCACGTCTAACTCGCAAAGTGGCAAACGACACTTGCAGTAACTGAGATAGGTGCATTCTGGGTAAGGGATAAGCTCAAGAGCTTTTTGTTTACCACGAGCTATGATATCGGCAGAGTCAGTTCGACAATTGGAACCGAACACACAAGTTGAGGACAGAATAAAAACTGGCATCAGATTAACAGTTTCTATAGTCTTATCTTACTTAAAATCCTTTAAACAATTTCTTCCCACACTTCCTTAGCTGCTTACTCAAAATCTTGTTTTCAACCAAATTCCCAAGCATTGTAACCAGTCATGCATGATCCCACAAAATAGGGAAGATCTGTACAAAATCTTGTTTTGAAGAATAGTTCAATAGTATATAATAATTTTCTTTATATCCTGCTGTGCTACTAAATGTCAGTTTAACAAATACAATTGCTACATCATATTATGAATTGGTAACATATACTATTAAAAAAGGTTTCTTTTCTCAATAGTACATCTACATTTTTATCCAAATTACATTTGATTGTCTTAGGTCTTTGGCTAAAAGTTACAAATATAAAGCATACAGTAATGGGGATTAGTGGACAACTCTGTTTAAGTCCTCAGACAGCTCACCCCACACTCTACCTTCACTTGAGCTCCTTTGCAGATGTTAAATGTTAACGTTTGCCGAAACCCAAACAGTCTGTATACTGAAGCTAGCTACCAGGGACACCCTGCTTCCTAGTTCAGCCTTAAGTTACCAAGCAACTCTTCCTTCTTTAAATCAGTATTATAAATCCGTTACATAATGCATTTTATAGCACCATGAAAACAGCATTCCACCCCCATCACTGCTAATTTACTGACTTAAGCTTCTGTCACTGCAAAGGATTATCTTCATCACCTTGTCTCCTACTTCCTTCAAAGTCTCAAAATGTCCCCTTCTTACACCCTTGTGATCTCTTTGCTCTCTCAGAACTGAAGTTACTTTTATACCGCCTCCTTCTCAGCTATTTAATTTTGAATGTACTCTTACTTTGAGAGCATCCTTCCAAAGTAGACCTAGTTGCAAGTGATCAGAAACACTTAGCCACTGAACACATTATGTATTTCACCAGTAATTTACTATTCCATAACCCTGATCACACCACCACCACTCAATCAGGCCCTTAGTGAACCCTGCAGTCCTCTCTTTCCTGTAACCTTTTATATGGCACTCCCAAAACTTGAACAAAGACCACTTCCAGTATTATCAGATGTGCCACTTCATCTGCATTATAATAGCAGATCATCTGTTCCCAGCTGCAAAATCACATGGGATTTTTATCCTGACATTTTCTAATCATTTTCAACAGGACATGACAATTTGCTCAGCTTAAGTTTTGACACAGATATCATCCAAACACAAGTCCCACCTCCTTCCTTCACCTAAACGTGCTCACAAAAAACCTCACATCTTCCTTCCCTTTCCCCTCCCTTCTATTATTTCAGTCTGTACATTTCAAACATTTCCTAAATTCCTCTTCTTTGGTGCCTATGTACTATCTGCAATCTTCCCTTCCCAGCTCATGTTACCATGGCATGTACCACTACCCAATAACACTGCTATAATCATCAAATGCAGTATTCCCCTTGGGCATCTCTTGCTATAAATACCAGAAACAGTCTGACTGTGCCAGCTGATCTTCAAAGAGGACCCTCTTGGATGGGTCCTATGGCCGGATATATTCTCTCCACCAATCAGCATATTTTTTACATTTGTGTGTGCAATCAGAAACTAGACACCTATAACAATACAAGTTATGAAGTCACACTGTGATTATACAAGCATACATGTATCTACATCCACTCATTCACCTCCATACCTGCACTAAGTACCTGCCTACAAATCAAGAGCAATGATACTTTCATGTTACTTGTAAAACTGGGATTAACTTTTCTTACTTGCAAGAAATTCAGCAGCAAAAACAGATTTGAGGGAATGTCCACCCATAGGGGAAGGGGAAAGGGTAGCCCTTACTCATCAGTGGGGTCCCTCTTCACAAATCTACTGAAACTATAAGAATTTAACTATTCTAACAAATGTTGAAGACAATTCCAGAGGGTCCCATGACTGGGCAGAATCTCAAGCAGTAAAGCCACCAGGGGAAAGGAAAGTACAGTTTTAAGAAGTCACCGTAACAGTAGACTTTAGAACAGATTGCTGTTGTAATGTTAACTGATAGGACTCCTCTTACCAAGGATACCGTACATTTGACCAGTCTAAAAAAGCCTAGGCACACATGCTTCTCATGCTGTAGAGTCTAACCTTAGCCCTATGCAGAAGACTATGCTGGATTTTAAGGGATGTACGGACTCAAGACTAAAGACTAATGCTGTAAGGACATAGCTTCAGATAAGAGTAAATGGAAAGGGGGGATGAATAGGAAAAGGAATTCCATCTCAGCCTAGGTTAAAGGAGAAAATGAGGATGGTGGGAGGGTGCATATACTGCAACAGTGATCTAATGATGAACCTAAAGTTCTTGTGCAATGGTACTAGGTTCATTCATTAGATCACTGTTGCAGTAATGTTAACTGATGGGATGATTCCCAGAGTTTTTGTGCAAAATGGATGGAGGTTTGGGAGACAAAAACTGGAGTCCAGTAATCCTTGTAGAATGGCTTTGGCTCTAGAAAAAAGAAAAAAAAAAGAAGTTATCTACTTACCATAATGTTCTATCTGTGTTGTCTATTTTCATTCTTCCTCAAGAAATGGTTTCAGATCAAATCCTTGGATCTGACTCACCAGCTTTTTCCAGCTCGTGGAACATAAACATAAACTCTCAAACATAAACTCTCAAGCTCCTCCCTTACTCATAATGCACTAGTCCCCTAACATATCTCAGATCTTATTTGATGTCCTTTAAGCCTATATAACATTTAAACAAGAGATGAGATAACAGTATCTAGAGCTGAAATAAAGGAACATTGGTTCCTTCAGCATCTTCTAATCCTTCCAAAGGTCAAACTGGTAGGGGGTTGGAGGGTGGTGAGTTGAAGGAGACTGAAAATGAAAATGGAACATTATGGTAATTATATATATTCTTTATCTAATGTTGTAATTTTCAGTCATTATTCAACAAATGGGACACAGTCCCCAGCTACTTAAATTCTGGGAGGACTAAGGAAGGATATTCCTGAGGACCACTGAGCTGAAAGCCTTTCTTCCACTAGAGGCTAGATCCAATTTGTAATGAGCAATAAAGGTATGAGGATTAGCCCAAGTTGCAACTGCACAAACATCATCCAAGGAAAACCTGGATATAAATACAGAAGAAGTTGCCATAGACCTGGTGGAATGAGCTTTTAGAGGTTTTGGCAATGACAAACCCAGTTTTTTGTAAACTATCAGTTAACCATTTGGCTAAAGTTACTTTAGTAACCAGTTTGCCTATTTTTTTATAATCTGAAAAGGAGACAAATAATTGATCTGATTTCCTGAAATTTTTTGTCCTATATAAATAAAAATGTAACTGTCTATGAACATCCAACAGGTCCAACATATACTCTCCTTTGTTTGAGAAATTTGGAAAGAAGACTAGAAGGTTGAGAATGTGATTTATATTGGATTTTGGCACCACCTCAAGAAGGAAGGATGGCTTGGTTCGTAAGGATACTCCATTCCTTATGAAAAATCAAATAATGAGGCTTAAAAGATGGGGCTTGAAGTTCTGACACTCTTCTAGCAGAGGTAATGGCCACTAAAAAGACAGTCTTCCAGTTTTAAAAAATTTAGTTCACACTTGGCTGATGGTTCAAAAGGAGACCAAGTCAAAGATTGTAAAATAAAAATCAAATCCCACGGGGGAGTGGGATCTAGAAAGGGGCCCAAGAATAAAGGTTCCCCTCATAAAGGCCTTACAAAGTTTGGAAAAAACTAAAGACAAATTGTTTACTCCAATGTGAAAATTAGAAATGGCAGACAGTTGGACTTTAATAATCGAACTAGCACGGTCATTCAAAATTGTAGCTAAAATCTCAAGAAATTTAAGTACTGGTACTGAAAAGTGATCAACGTCTTTTTGCTGTGTCCAAAAAACAAATCTTTTGCAAGATTTGTGGCAGGATAAAAGAATGTGGCGGACAGGGGAGGAGAGCCTGGGCTATCTAGCAATCAACAAAAGTCAACCTTAGGCCTAAAATGTCCAAGTGTATCATATCCATCAGGTGAGACAGGAAGTCTTGAACTGGATCCAGAATCCATGGTGGGTAAAGCAGATAAGGCCAAAGAAACAGGAGCCAAATAAGGAGCAATGAGGATGACTGTGTTCTTCAACTAAGATGCTTTTTGAAGAAATTTGGGAATTAGAGGTACTGGGGGGGGCAATCATGGAGAACAGTGTCTCTTGGCAATTCCACCAGTGAGGGGATCAGAGCAAAGAACCTGCTGCACTTGTTGAGGGAGATGGAAAGAGGTCGCAGCAAGGTTGGTCCCGTCAACAGAATATCTTTTTCACAACATTCATGTTCAGTGACAACTCATGAAGCATTACAATGAACATGTGTCACTTGTCTGCTATTCCACTGGATTTCCCTGGAATGTGCATTGCCATCACAAATCAATTGGATGATATCACCCATTGACACACACTCAAAGCTTCTAGACACAGGGTGTACGATTTGGTTCCTCTGTTTGTTGATGTACCAGGCCACCAACATATTGTCTATCTGAATCACAATGGTCCCAGAAGGGAGAACGTCTTGAAAGGCCTGCAATGCTAGTAGGACAGCTCTCATTTCTAGGATATTCATATGCCTACTGGCCTCTTCAGGGAACCATGTGCCTTGGATTGTCTTAACAAAGAACTGCTTCCCCACCTGATTTGGGAAGCATCCACGGTAACTATCACCTTCAGCTGAAGGAGAATGAAAGGGTGACCTTGCATGATCTGATCAGAGTAAATCCACCAAAGGAGGTAAATTTTTGCATGCTTGAGTTATCTTGATTTGCGTGGATAAAGGTTGAAGAATGGACCACAGAGTCACTAGGGTCCACTGAAGAATTCTCATGTGATACCTTGCTAAAGGAACCAAAAGTCTCACAGCAGACATTGATCCCAATGAATGAAGGATCGACTGAGCTGAAAGAGAAGAAGCCTGAATGTTCTTTTTGACCTGCATAGGAATTGCAAGGTTTGTACTCTTGGTAAAGGAAAGGAGACTGACAAGGATACCATGTTGATCACAGCTCTGATGAACTCCAATATGTGAGTTGGTTCCAGTTGAGATTTGTTGTGACCGATGGCAATTCCCAAGTGAGAACATAAATGGAGTATATAATCTCATGCTTTGATCAGATTATGCCTGGTCAGAGTGGTTATGAGCCAGTCATCCAAGTAAGAAAACACCCAGAATCCCTGCAGTCTCAAGTGAGCTGTCACTACTGCCATGCATTTGGTGAACACCCTGGGATTTGTACTAAGACCAAAGGGCAGGGCTCTGAACTGGTAATGACTGGCTCCCAGCTGGAGCATAGGTACCTTC
Source organism: Protopterus annectens (assembly GCF_019279795.1). Taxonomy (NCBI): domain Eukaryota; kingdom Metazoa; phylum Chordata; order Ceratodontiformes; family Protopteridae; genus Protopterus; species Protopterus annectens. The sequence continues at coordinate 1,127,294,806 of NC_056743.1, forward strand.
TGGATCTTGTGTTAATTTTTGTGATAGTATGCATTCTAAAGATCTGTTGAGAACATCCAGTCATCCTTGTGTAAAGGTACAGGCTTAATGGATTGAACCATGACTATCCAGAACATTGTGTACAGAACTAACTTGCTCATATTTCTGAGATCCAAAATTGGTCTCCGGTCCCCTGTTTTTTGGCACTAAAAAGAATCTAGAGTAAGTTCCAGACTCTTTCTGGTCTGGACGGACCACTTGGATAACTTTTTTTTTCTAGCAGCTTTTTTATATCCAGTGCTGCTCATTTCCTCTGACAGGGTGGAGCATCGGAATTTTTTTTTTTACTGTTGGGGGGTAGGGAAAATGGTATTATATAACCCCTGGAAATAATCTTCTGCACCCATGAATCTTTTGTAATTTCTTGCCAGGCTCTCTGCTGCAGGGATAAATGCACCCCCCCCTTATTGTCAGCAAAGGTATCTCTAGATCCTTGGTTTTGCGGACCGCCTCTGCCACATGGGTGTCATCAACCATTAAAGTTCCCTCCTCTACACCTGGGGGAACCATCTCCACGTGGATCACGGAAGAGGCCCTGGGACTTTCTGAACCACATTTCTGACTACTTCTGATTCCTAGAAAAGATCCTTTAAGGAGTTGAAAAGCATATGTTCACTGCAGACAGGGTTTTTCCTTCTTCCTCATACCTGAATGGTGAGTCTTTAACTTTGGGGCCAAATATGGAACTTCTGTCAAAGAGAGCAGTGATGAAGGAAGACTTGAAGGGCTCCATGAAATCACAAAGGTGCATCCAAGCATGCTTCCTAATGGAAATGCCTGAACTTGCTTGTCCTTGAGGCACCTCCAGCTGCGAGGGAGATCAGCTTCATGGACAAATTTGAAACTGATTGTAAAGTAGTCAACTGAGCCGAAAGAGCTTTCTGCTTTGGAAGTAATGGTCCCACAGAGGGATCAAATCCCTCTGAAGTCCAATTCAGCGACTAAAGTGAGAAGGTCGTTGAAGCATACACCTCCTTCCTGAAGCTATCCAACCCCCTATACTCTCTGTTACTTTGATGAACTTTGTTCTGCAAGTTCCTTTTTTTTTTTTTTTGTGTGGCCGCCACTACAACCATAGCATCAACTGGTATTCCCTTGCTCCAAAATTTCCTATCCTTAGGTGGTGCCTGGAATCAGTCTGGTCTCCTGAGGATCGTCTCAGTACAATCAGGCTCTTTCAATGAACATCAAGAGATCAAATCAATGAGGTCATTGGTGGGTGGAGTCAAACAGGAAGTAAATGGGCCAGGTCAAAAGGCTTCCAGGAATAGTGACTCCTCTTGGGGTAGGTTGTTGACAGACCATCCATCACTTTGCTTGAGGATCTCTACAATGTCGCCAAAGGAGATGTCATCAGGTGGTGACCTTGGGGACCCTTACCCCTCACTGAAGTCAGTATCCGCCGTGACAGACTCCTGAGGAGAGTCTAACTGCCTTCTTTTGCATCATCTCTTTCTAGAAACTTCTTCGGCGGGATGTTCCAGAGAAGTATCGTAAGATATCAATATACCCTGCTTGGTATCCTGGTGATTTTGGACTGGCTTCTTGTGGTGCAGGAAGCTGACTCTCAAGACACAAAGACAACTGGATCTGGGAAGTAGCAGCCAAGGAGGGTGGATATGTCCTCTTAGAACAGAGAAAGATTTCTCCACTACCTCAACCAATGGCTTCAAGAAGACATGCTTCCAGACCATCGGCTCCCTTCGACCCGAAGGCAAATCACTCAAGGTAGGAGTCGTAGCTGAAATGTCCAACACCAAGGCTTCAAGGGGCAGAGATGGATCAGACAACCTCAGAATTTACTTTAACACCTTGGATCCAGCACTGACACTATGGCTCCAATGTGTGCAGAGCTGGTCCACCTAGACAACACCACAGTAGAAGATACCATGATCATGGATGGCTCTAGGATCAAATCCAAGTGCTCTGAAACCAAAGGTTGGATCGAAGGAGACTGTATAAGTGGGGTAGTATTCACAAAGGTCTCTGGCGATAGAGTAGGAGCCAGGAGAAACCCCCCCCCCCAGTTGAATTTGTGCCAAGAGGCATTTCCTCATCATCCTGTCCACATCTGCTGCAGTCAAAATTCTGGAGGAGAGATAGAAAGATACTATGGATGAAGCCTTAGAATGACAATGACTGGGAGACCTGTCCAGAAAGGGAGATGAGGGGACATTGGATCCAAGCGTAGAGGAGATTTGATCCATGGTGACCTGTCCAAATGCTTCTTTAGATCAGAGGGGTTTGGATCCAAAGTTTTTGTTGTTGGATTGGAAGATTTTGTCTTTGGATCCAAGCAGATCATATCCAAAGATTTTGAGCCTGGACTCAAGGAACTTACAGGATCTTGGGAACACTTTTTAGCCTCTTTTTGCCAGGATTTTTAAGGGTTTGAACCCCAGATGCTGCATCAGAAGCTTTTGATGGAAGTAACCCTCTGAAAGTTAATTATTTTTTCTGTCAATTAAAGCCCTAGGATTAAAGACTTTGCACATGTCCCAGGCAGAATTTAAATGTGCCTGGCCTAAACAACATACACACATAGCATGTGCATCAGAGACTTTATGGCCGCAGGCTGTACACTTCTTAAAACTGGAGGGTTTTTCAGCCATATTCTAAACTACAAGAACAAATAAAGAACATAATTTTTTTTAAGAAAAGAAAAACAAAAGGAAGCATTACCAACAATGGTAATACAAGGATATACCTAAAAGGTATGAAAAGAAAGATTAGCAACTATGGTAATAAAGAATTCCACTATAATCGTGTAGGGAAACAAGATAGGATACATAGAAAGTTTTTCAAAAGAGATGACTAGATAAGGAAAATGTTTACTCACAAACTCTTGTTACCTGAGAGTTTACAGTGTCCATACGCGAAGGTGGCAAACGAGATCTGAGTTATTTTAGGGGATTAGTGCATCATGGGTAAGAAGGGGCCATGGTGGTGCAGCGGTTAGCATGGTCACCTCACAGCAAGAGGTTCTCCGGTTCAGTTCTTGGCTGGAGTGCCTTCTGTGTGAAGCCTGCATGTCCTCCCCGTGGTCGAGTGATGTTTAAATACTTGCAGGTAGGTGTGTGCGTGAACGGGTATGCATTCTTTGAAGGCTGGGCGTCGGGCTGGCACCTCAGCACCGTAAAAATCTACTGCCAATCGTAAGCAGACCGGAGTTCCACTGTGGCGACCCCTAAGCGGGAAAAGCCAAAAGACATTACTTACTAGTGCATTATGGGTAAGAGACGAGCTTGAGAGTCTCAGTGTTCCATGAGCTGGAAAAAGTAGCAGAGTTGGATCCAAGGATAGGATCTGAACCCATTTGTTTTGAATGACTGAAAATGAAAACATTAGATTGTCTATTCTGTAATGTTTGTAAAAAAATATGTGTATGAAAGATGAAGTAACTGTCTCTAAAAGAGATTAAGAGTCAAGACCCTTGCCTAAAGTTCCAGAAGCTACAGATTTAGTAAAGTGCACTTTAATGCAACTTTGGAAGGATTTGCCATGGAATCACTAAAAGAAATGGCAAAGGAAATCCATCTAAAAATGGTCCGTTTACACTGGAAGGCCTTGCTTGTTTCCCTTCCAACAGAAATAGCTGATTAGATTTTCTAATACTTTTTGTCTTGTCCAAATAGTATTTTAGTTGTCCATGCACATCCAGTAAATTAGGAATCCTCTCTCACATTTTTAAGATTAGGGATAAATACAGGGAGGTGAATAGACTGATTTCAAAGACATTTCAGTCATCACTTCAGGCATAAAAGAAGGATTAGTCAAGAGGGATACCTCGTCTCTATAAAATACTAGAAAGGGTGGGGTTAGACATACGGGCTTGTAGTTCAGAAACCCTTCCTGTTGAGGATAAGGCTACAAGTAGTACTGTTCTCCAAGTACAGAATTTCAACTACAGAAGAAGCAGATTCAAAAAGTGATAAAATTTTTCAACTACATAGTTCATATCCCTATGAGGATGAGCAGATTTTCTGGATGACCAGATATGCAAGATGCCTTTTAAGAACTGTTCAACTTCCAAACATTAAGAAAGGTGTAAATCATTTGTCAGCCAGTCTGCCTAACTAATGTGGCACAAGGGAGGTAAATGCCAGACCCGAGTTGAGCAGTCACACAAATATTTGAGGAGGAAAGACATCTTTGCCTGTTAAGGATCTAGTCCTCTGTTGTAGCACCATGTTAAGAATATCTTCACTTAGAAATATTTTCTTGTTGCAGAGTTTCTAGCCTCCTTTACTACTTGTAGCAAATCTTAACTGTAAAGGTGTCTGGAAGGAATTAGAAGTCTATCTTCCAGACTGTGAGATAGAATATCTTTAGATTTGAATGAATTAGAGAGCTATTATGTTGTGTTGATATGTGGTGATTTCCTTTGGATAGATGGAAGAGAAGGAAAGACCAATGTTGTCTTGGCTAAAAGTAAGACAGCTAAAGCATTTTAAGAGGTTTCTGAATCTTCAGAAACACCTTTGAAATGAGAGGAAAGGGAGGGAGGGGAGGAAAGCATAAAGGAGTTTTATCTTTTCCAAGGAAAAGAGAGGGTGTCCATTCATCCAGCTAATTAGCAAGAAGCCTTGAAGTAAAACAGTCTGAGCTGATTGCTCAGAGTGGAAGCAAACAAATCTATTTGGGAGTACCTCAGTGATGAGCAGAGATCTCTCTACAGACTGCCCAACATCCATTCATGAGGGTTTGGGTCTTGGATCTGCTCAGGTAGTCTGCCATTCAATTCAGTTCTAAAGGAATTGTACACTGTTTGAAGGAAAAAAAATGTTTGAATAGAAAGGTCCTAAACTCTCATTGTAAACCAGAAAAGGTTGTAAGACTTTATCCCTCCATTTGTTAATGTACATGACAATGGTAATGTGTGTTAAGATCTGGAGAGCCCCTGGAGTCCAAATGTGAGGTGTCTGGAAAGCAGCAGTCAAAGATTTTCATTTCACTGATGTTCATATTATTTTTCCTGTCTTATTTGAAGCAGACTCCCCACACTTTGAAACCTGAAACCTTTTGAACAAGCCCCCCCCCCCAACCAAAGGTCAGGTCTGAAGATTCTGCACTCTTTCTGAAAAAGATGGGGAATGAGAAATGGGGCTCCTGGACTGGATTTTATTGTTCTGATGCACCAAAACAATGCCTTCTTCACAAAGAAGAGGTGGATAGGAAAGAGAATGACAGTGTTGTGCACAAACACAGGTACCACTGAAGTTTCCTCATGTGAAATCTTGCTAAAGGAATAAGATAGATTGTGGATGCCATGTACCCTATGGCTCTCAGAATCTCATTTGGAGAGGTTATGGAAAGATTAGTCAGGGATAAAAGGAAGTCTGTCAAGAACCAGATCTTTTCCAAAGGAGAAAAGGCCATTATGTTGGCTGTATTGATAAGACATCCCAGGAACACCAGAGACAGAATGGGATTTACATTCGATTTATTGGAATTCAGGTATAATTCCAGATTGCAAGGAGGTTGACAGTGAACTGTAAATCCTGAAGAATCTTCTAAAGGGAAGTGGCTTGAAGTTGTCCAAACATGGATAGATGTGAATACTTTGTAGTCTGCAGACTGTTATGACAGCAGCTATACCCGTTTAACACTCTGGGTGTAGTGGAAAGCCCAAAATGCAAAGAAGTAAATTGAAAGTGATGTTCCAACACACACAATCTCAAATACTTTCGGTAGTCTGGATGGACAGTGATACAAAGCCAAGTATCTTTCAGGCTTCAAAGTAACCATCAGAGCTCTGGGAGAGATCAAAAGGAAGAGAGAGTTTGGAGCATTAGTATGCACTCAGGTCTCTCAAAACAGGTACTGCTATGACTCTGCCATAGTCCATGTTGGGGTGAATGACTTGAGATGTGCCTCCCTGGACTACATGAAGAGAGACATGATAGAGCTCACAATGTGTGTCCCAGGCAGGTATGTTCCTAGCCTTAAGTAGTATTCTACCGTCACCCAGAATGATGCCTCAATACAAACAGAAAATGATTGACTTTAACAATTGGCTTAGTTTCTGGTGTCATTCCAAGGGGATCCAGTACCCGACAGCCTGGGAAGACATGACTGACAAACCACAATGCTTTGCCAGAGATGGCCTGCATCTGTCTCTCTTGGGATTCAGGCTACTGGCAAAGGCTTTTGCCTCCCCCATAGTGCTTTAGGCAATGCAAAGAGGTCAAAACTACCAACATGAAAAAAGTTCATCAAAATGCAAGTTAAAGGTCATGCTGATAAACGTTAGGAGTCTAAACATTAAACTGCATTCACTGCAAGTATTCTTTACCCTGGAAGATACTGACTTTTGTGCAGTCACAGAAAACTGGTTCAAAGCTGCGGAGAGCACCCCAGCCATACCAGGTTACTTATCCTATCATACATTCAGACCCCAAACAATGGGCAGCAAAGCAAAAGGAGGTGGAGCTGCAATATATCAATCAATATGTCTATATATATATCTATCTATCTATTAAAAAAATGACACACACACCTGCAGGCTGGCCAAACAATACGACGCACATGAGGCACTCTGGGTGCAGTTAACCATTGACAGGACCCATACTCAAATCATAGTTAGCTACATGCCCCCCAACTTTGACTCAAGATGTCCACTCCACCTATCTGGACCTCTTTGAATCTACCAAGATTCAACCCTTTACCCTGATCCTGGGTAACTTTAACTATCCAACCATAGACTGAAAGAACTACTCATGCCAAAACACAAATGCACAAAGATTCCTAGATTTTGTCAATGCAAATGCCTTGAACCAGCTGGTTGACATCTCCAACAGAGGTGAAACTATCTTGGGCTTGGTATTAATAAACATGGGTAACCACTGCAGCATCCTTACAGTGGCATCCTCCCTGGTAAGATCCGACCACAAAGCGGTCAGTTTTGAAGTCACCATCTCCCCAGACCCACCCCACTTGATAAGGTCAAACAATAAAACTTCTCAAAAGCTGATTACAACCTCCTAAAGGGAGGTATAAACAGCTTCACAGCTCCCTCCCCCTCCACAGGAAAGTACAGTTGTGTACCTACCATAAATGTAGATGTTTGAGTGTATTCACTGCTACAATCATTACACTTGGGTTATCCTGCTGGCAGGCTACCCGCAGTCGGCCTGAATTCCAAAGTCCTGGTCCGGCGTCGGTTGCCGTCGCCTCTTCCCTGACGTCAGTGCGCCAGGGGTATAAAAGATGCAGCCGACGCCATTTTCTTCAGTTTTCTTGCCCCAGATGTCAGGTGCCCCCAAAAGGGTAGGCTGAAATAATGCCAATAAGTATGCATGCACTAAAGTAAACATTTCCTTCATCTACAAGCAAATACACCACATAGGTTGTATAGAATAGAGAAGTACAGATAAGTCCCAGCAAAGAAAAGGGGGATGGTCGGTGGGTAACCTGGACTGCAACAGTGAATACACTCGAACATCTACATTTATGGTAGGTACACAACTGTACTATGTTCATCGTGTTTCACTGTTGCAGTCATTACACTTGGGTTGAATCCCAAAGCTGAAGTTGGGTGGCTGGGTCTAAATAGGATTAGGAGAGGCTATAATGCCCTGCAGAACTGCAGTGGCAAAGCCTGCTCTGGATTTAGAGTAGAGAGGTAAGTAGTAGTGCCTTGCAAAAAAGTGTGCACTGAACTCCAAGTTGCAGCCTCTAAAATGTCTTTGGTTGGTACTCCTCTGAGGTAGGCTGCTGACGTGGCTGCTGCTCTGGTTGAATGTGGCCTAATGCCTTTAGGCACTGATTTGCCATGTTGTGAATAGCAGAAACTAATGCAGTGGCCTATCCATTTTGAAATAGTCTGCTTTGAGACAGCCTTTCCTTGTGATCCTGCAGCATATGCCACTAAGAGTTGCTCAGTCTTTCTGAAAGCTTTAGTTCTGTCCAAGTAGAAGCGTAGCTGTCTGTGTATGTCCAAAGAATGCAGGAGTCTCTCACCCTTATTCTGTGGGTTTGGATAAAAAGTAGGCAAATGAATGGTTTGGTTAAGGGCCACGCTGGACACTACCTTAGGCATAAATGTCGGATTTGTCCTCAGAGAAAACCTGTCTGGATGGAAAATGATAAAAGGTTCTACAGCCATGAGTGCCTGTAACTCTGAGACTCATCTTGCAGAGGTTATTGCTAGGAGCAGAGCTGTTTTCCATGATAAGAACTTTATCTCAGCAGTATTGGCTGGCTCAAAAGGAGGCAGTGTGAGTTTTTCCAAGACATAATTGAGGTCCCATGCAGGTATTTGGTGCTCTCCTTGGAGGTCTTATGTTTTTGGCCCCTCTGAGGTACTGCCTTAGCAATGGATGAGAAAAAATAGGTGGCTCCGTATTGTAATGAGCTGAAATGGCAGAGGCATGGATTTTAATTGATGAAATGGATAGGCCTTTGTCCAGCATCTCAGTTAGGTATTGTAAAATCTGAGGAATATTTGGTACAAACGTGCCAATTCCTTGAGCCTGGTTCCAAGCACAGAATCTCTTCCATTTTTCTGCATAAGATTTTCTGGTACTGGGCCTCCTGGCCTCCAAAATAACATCCATCACTGCTTTAGAGAGAGGTGTGTTCTGAATGGCTACATTATCTGCCATGCTGTCAGATTTAGGGTCCTGAGTTTGCTGTGCAGGATCCGATTGTTTCATTGGGTCAGTAAGTGAGGAATTAGAAGTAATGTCCAGGCTGGGCCTTGACACAAGCTCTTTAGGATTGGGTACCAGTGCTGGCGGGGCTAGCCTGGGGCAATAAGTATCATTTTTGGCTTCTCTTGTCTGACCTTTAGGAGTACCTTGGGGAGGAGAGGTAGGTGAGGAAAGGCATATACTGTTAGGGTTTTCCAGCTGAATGACAGAGCATCCACTTTCCATGCTTGCTTGTGATAAGTCCTTGTGCAGAATCTCTGTAGTTGGCAGTTGTGAAGGGAGGCAAATAGATCTATGTCTGGGTATCCCCATTTCTTTGTTATCATGCTGAAGACTTGTGGATCCAGTTTCCATTCGTGGGGATCCGTGAGGTTTCTGCTTAGTTCGTCTGCCAGAGTATTTATTTTTCCTGGCAGGAATTGTGCTTGCAGGTGTACTTGGTAAGTCAATGCTGTGTCCCACAAAGTTATGGCTAGTCTGCAAAGGGGATAGGAATGTGTGCCTCCCTGCTTGTTTATGTGCCACATGACTGTAGTATTGTCCGTCTTTATCAGCAGTTGTCCTGGACGAAGCAGATCCTTGAAGGCTGTCAGGGCATTTTGAACAGCTAGCATCTCTTTTTGATTGATATGAAGATGCATTTGGCTTGTGGACCATGTGCCCTGAATTCATTTTCCTGCCATGTGTGCCCCCCAGGCATAGTCTGATGCATCTGTTAATGTCTGCCTGGCTGTGGGTAAAGTGAATGGCTGTCCCTTGTTGTGGTGACAGGCCTGAGCCCACTATCAAAACTCCTGTTGCAGGCAGAGAATGAGGGTAATTAATGTTTCCAAGCTGTGGCAATGCTGAGTCCAAACACTTTTTAGATACCATTGTAGTTTCCTCATATGCAGTCTTGCATATGGAATTAGCAGAATGCAGGATGCCATGAAACCAAAAGCCTGCAGAATTTTTCTTGCAGATAACTGGGTTTTTGTTGCCAACATTTCGAAGAAGTCCGTTGCCTTTGTTTGTCTGGTGTGAGATAAGCCATCTGGGCAGTTGTATTTAAGCTTGCACCCAGGAATATTATCTCTTGAGAGGGTACTAGTTTTGATTTATCTTCGTTTACTGTGCAGCCTAGGCAAATTAGTAATCTTTTTAAAATGCCAGATGCTTTAGTAGAATGTCCTTGTTCTCTGCTTGAATTAGGCAGTCATCCAAGTAAGGATATATTTGAATTCCTCTTTGTCTGCAAAATGCAATTACTGGTGCCAGGCATTTTGTGAAGACCCTGGGCGCAGTAGATAAGCCAAATGGCAGTGCAGAGAATTGGTAGTGCAGTCAGCCAGCTATGAATCTGAGGTATCTTCTGCAAGATTGTCTTAATTGGGACATGCAGGTATGCCTCTTTTAGGTTCAATGTTACAAGCCAAGCCTTCTTGCCCATCATGGGCAGTAGTTGTTGCTGAGTCAACATCTTGAATTTTGGAATGTCCAGAAATGTGTTTAGAATAGACAGGTCAAGTGTTGGTCTCCAGGCTTTGTCCTTTCTGGGTACCAAGAAAAGTCTTGAGTAAAATCCTTGTCCCTGCTCTTGGTGCGGCACTCGCTGAATAGCCCTCATGTCCATGAGAGATGAAACTTGTTTTTGTGCCTCTGCCCATTGATTGTGTGGCAGGTCTGGCATACCTTTTGACCTTGGCAGGGTATGAAAACTGAACCTGTAGCCCTGTGACACTATATTCAATACCCATTTGTCCTGGGTGATCATGTGCCAATTTTGTGAAAAAAGTGCTAGTTTTCTCCCTAAGGGGGCTGCCAATAGATAAGTGCTTGTTGCTGGCAGATGAACGTCATTGGGACTGTTTCCTGTATGGCTGAGATTTGTCTTCTCTGCTTTTGGAGGTAGAAGCACCCCATTGTTTAGACCTGTATGAGCCTTGGGGCTGGGATTTGCCTCTGGGGCATCTATATCTGCCTCTTTGTGGCCTGTCTGACACGGGAAAGGACCAATTCTTTGAAGGCCAGTTCCTGCTAAATCTGGGTGGCTGTACCCGTAAGAAATCCTTAATCGTCTGCATAGACTTCGCTTTGTCCTCCATTTTCTTCAGCACTTCTTCCGCTTTGTCTTCCATTTTCTTCAACACTTCTTCTGCTTTAACACCAAACAAAGTATCATGCTGTAATGGAGCATCTAATAGTTTTGCTTTAACATAAGGCAGATTCTGTTCCTTTAACCAAGCATGCATCCTAATGACAGAATCCGTTAACAGTGGCCCTGCAGGAGGCCTCCAGAGAGTCAAAACCACATTGCAAAGTATGCTTTCCCACTTGTTCAGCTGCATGCAACAAATCCTACATTTCTTTGTTTTCTGCACATTCAGAATTTACCAACATTTTCTGTTTAAGCAGTGACATTAAGTATTGCTGATATTTAAGCACATGAAACTGACAATTTAAAGTCCTTACAGCCAGGGTAGCAGAAGTATAAATCTTTTCCCCCCATCTGTCCAGTGCCCTTGAATCCCTGTCTGAGGGGGATAGGGTTTTTTGCAGTGGAAGCCTTGACCCCTTTGGGACCCTAAGATATTGTTTCTGGGTCAGCAGCAGGGTTTTTATAAAGAAATTTATGGGAATCTGTAACCCTGTAGTACCTGTCTGGCTTAACAGGCGCTGGAGGTAAAGAGTCTGGAGACAGGCCGGACTCTGAAAATACATCATCTACAATGTCTAAAACAGGAGGAATGGCAAGAGGCCTGTGCTGAGGAAGTAAAAGGAAGTCCCCAAGCCTTTTTTTAGATACTGAGTAGTCTTGGCTCTCCCAGTGGAAGTGCTCCCTCATGATATGCAGGGTTTCCCAAAAGAATAATCCTCAGAAGGAGAGGCTGAAGGGATAGATTCTTCAGCATCAGAACCCTCAGATGGAGGAAGAGAGTATTCCTGTTCAGAAGAGGAATCAGAGGAAATGGAAACCTGATCTGAAGATTCATATTCTGTCTCTTGCCTAGGCCTCTTATCAGGAGGGGGATGGGAAAGTAATTAGGTCTTCAGACATTTTGAGCATCTGTTTTTTAGGCATGGAGGCCTGTCCATGGGATTGCTGTACTTGTTTCTTTGTCTTTAGTGGAGCTTTAGTCTTTGACTTTGAAGCTGTAGTCAGTTTTACATATAACTGTGTAGGCCTGAAAACACCCTCAGAAGCCGATGCCTGCTCAGCGGCTCCGGACCCATCTGAAGGGATATTTTCCGAGTGTCCAATACCTTGAGTTTCCTGTGGGCTAGTCGGCTCCACGTGGGAGTCGGAAGCGTCCTGCGGCTCTGAGGTAGTGGGCATCAGGGGCTGCAAAAGCGCCTCACTGAGAACCGGCGAACAGGCGACTGGCTTAGAAGAAGCCTCGTCTTTAGTTTTGGACCTCGGATGCCTGTCCTTTTCCTTTTCCTTGTGTTTCTTGTGAATTGCGGTAGTCGGATGACTATCCGACGACATAGTGTAATTATATCTTCGGCCAAAGTAGTGAAATGCAAAATCGTGCCGACGCTTAATAGTACGGAAATCTACAATTAGCGACGTAGTGATCAGGGACTAGGCAAGGAATACAGTAAGAATGGAAGTCCTTATGAGGTATTTGCTTCCCACAAGAAATACAATTATTAACTTTTTCTGACATTGGTCTGGAGCAAGAAAAAAGTTTCCCCAACGGGGTACTTAGCTTTAAATGAAGACTCTGGATCTGAAATTCAAACACGAAAATCTCAGGAGTCGGCAGACCGGCACTTGCGAACTGCTTTTGCTTTGGGCACTGCGCGGCAAGAAAGACTGAAGAAAATGGCATCGGCTGCATCCTTTATACCCCTGGCGCATTGACGTCAGGGAAGAGGTGACAGCAACCAACGCCGGACCAGGACTTTGGAATTCAGGCCGACTGCGGGTAGCCTGCCAGCAGGATAACCCAAGTGTAATGACTGCAACAGTGAAACACGATGAACATCAGTCACATATGTCCAAACCTATACCAAAGTAATATACGAGCACTTTTATAGCTGCATGGAATCAGGAATACCTGAGAGGACAAAAATCCTCCTCCTCGAGGAAGACCTGTCTGGTGGACACCTGCAATAAATAAACTCTATAATAAAAGGAAAAAACTGCTGTCCAGGACCAAGGAGGAGCAGGTGCCTAATTGGAAGCAACCTCTCCTTAGTCTGAACAAGCAAACAAGAGCAATAGTTAAATCCTTCAAAGCAAACTTCGAGTCCAAACTGGCCACATCTACTAAAGACAATCACAAAGCTTTCTTCACACATGTCTGCAATATCAAGGGAAGCACCCAGATCTGCTTGGAACTGGTGGTCAAGGTCACCACATACACAAAAGCCATAGATATAGCCAACCTGCTGCCAGACAGTTTCAGTGAAAACTTCACCCTTCTGTCCCTCCATCAGTAAAACAGGACAACCTCAGCACCTGACCCCCTCTCCTTATCTCGAGAGCAAGTAATCACAGACCTCTTAAAGGCAAAAAAATCAGCGTCCATGGGACCAGATAACATCCCAGGCTGCATCCTACATGAACTCAGACAGGAATGTGCAGCACCATTAGGCACCCTATTCAACCAAGGCATGAGTACTGGTTTCATCCCAGCCAAATGGAGGACAGCCACTGTCGTCCCTTTGTACAAAGGTGGAGCGTAAACCGATCCAAGAAATGATAGACCCATCAGCCTAACTAGCCTGATCTGCAAGACCATGGAGTGGATTACCATGGACCTCATTAACAAGGACATTGGCAACCTACAAACACTTGATCCCACACAGTTTGGTTATCAAGGAAAGGTCATGCTTGTTAAATTTGGCTGACTTCTTTGAGACAGTCACCAAAGCCATGGACGAGGGGAAGACTGTGCACACTGCTTACCTTACCTGGCTAAAGCCTTCGATACTATTCCCCCCTCGGGTATAATAGATATACTCTCTCAACTAGGCATCAATCCATATGTTACCAGATGGGTAACAAAGTGGCTCACTGATAGAACCCACCTAGTCAAAATAGGGGAAGCCACCTCAAGCAGTTGACCTGTAACAAGTGGTGCACCCCAGGGATCGGTCTTGGGGCCTTTGTTGCTTGGGATATACTTTTTTGAGATGCAGGTTAAAACCAGTGGGCTATGTCTGACCAAGTTTGGAGAGGACTGCAAGCTACGCGCCGTCATCTGCTCCTCTAGTGATGTGCACATCCTCCCAAGATAGTCTCACCCAAACATAAGACTGGTGCCAAAAACATGGCCGCAAACTGAATGTCAAAAAATGCATCATCATCTCCACTGGGTAGAATGACATCCCCACAAGTTATCACATTAATAACAATGTCCTAAAGCACACAATAAGTCATGAAGGACTTAGGCACTCAGGTTGATAGCAAACCGACTTTTGACCACCATATTGCCTCCATTGTACAGAAAGCTTTTGACATGGCCCACCTCATTAGTAAGGGTATCTCATCCAGGGACAAGGTGGTCAGAACATCGCTGTATTTTTCCCTTATAAGACCCACTGTTGAGTACAATGCTCCTTTCGGCATGTACCTCACAAAGCACACGCAGCAGCTGGACAGACTACAGAGGTTCCTCCCCAGGAGAATCCAGGGCCTTAAACATCTACCTTACACAAATAGAGTCCTGTCCCTCTACTCAATCTCCTACAGACTCCTCAGAGGTGACCTCTGCCTGGCATACAAAGCAATCACAGACCCTGCCCTAATGGGACTGCTGCATATCCACAAGACAAACTCCACTAGAGTAAGCCGTACCTATGAGCTCAACCTGGTCTGTGATATCAAAAGAACTTGCTGGCAGGACAGATTTGTGTCCCACACTCTACCTTCTGTGGAACAGACTCTTGCGCCACATCAGAGTACCTCATTAGCCCTTTTTAAGCACAACCTGGATAATTAGATGGGGAACAGAAAATCCACCCCTGGGATTCCACCAGAGTCCCTGCTGGGCAGGAGCATCGGGTGCTGACTTGTCGGAACATGGGCTAAATACATGGTTAGGCTTGTAAGAGCCTCAGGGCCAAGAGCCTAGTAACTTCCTATGAAGTTTAAAACTCTTATAACATTGTACTCAGGATGGCAATTCCAAAATTGGTCTCCACATATCTCCTTTTTTTGGGGGAAGGAAAAGCCTGGAGTATAATCCTTTTCCTCTTAGAGGAGGAGGCACACTATCTATTATTCCCTGATGGAGGAGGTCAAAAATGATTGGATGACCAGATGCTGTTGGTTTAAAGAGACCTGAGGAATTCTAAAAGGAGATGGGGAATGTTACATTGAAGCTTGTACCCATTTTTGATAATGTCTGAGACCCAAGAGTTAGCTGCTACTGTTCTCCATAGGGGAAAGCAAAGGGAAAGTCTGCTTAAAAGGTTGGAAGGGGGAAGGAAGACGGTCAGAAATGAAAACTGTTGCCAAGAAAGGATTGTTTGGACTCTCTGAAATCAGACTTAGGTTTTCTTGCCATTTTTTTAGAAGATTTTTTGCCCTTCTGCTGAGAAGTCTTCTGGCTTTTGTGAAGGAAGGGACTAGGTTTATTAGGGGCAGTTTCTTTGAGACTTTGGAATGGGGAGAGAAAGAGTTACTTGAAGTCTTGCATAATTTCCCCTGTCTTACAAATTCTTGACAATTTTAGCAGAAGGAGAACCAAACAAGCTGTCCTTTTCTAAAGCAGCATACAAAATTTTTGCCTTACCATCATCTGAGAAAGAATGAAGTTGAAGCCAGGAATACTCTCTCAATACTAATCAAGTAGCAGATGCTATAGAAGAGGCATCGGTAGCACCACCTCCATAATTAATGGAATTATGTGATACCCCAGTGGCAGAAGCAAGCATATTTTGCAGAAAAGATTTAGTGTCATTGTCAAGTAGGGATAGAATTTAAACATTTTTTTTCTTAGAAATAAACAAGTACTAATCATGTGGCTTTGATTAGCTCATGGCCCAGAAAGCCAGTGTAGTGGAAATGCAGACCTTTCTTCCAAACCTAATCACGACTCTGCTGTTCTTAACTTTTGGTAAGGCACTGGAAGAAGACAGACATTCAGATGCTGTGTCTGATTCTACAGAAATAGCTGTAGAGTCACAGAAAGGGTTCTTATACAAGTATTTGTGACCATCGGGGACTTTTTAGTACCTATCTGGCTTCTTAGACGCAGGAGGTTGTGAGTCCGGTTCCAAAGAAGTAGATAAAAATTATTTTCCAAAGTCTCCAAGACAAAAGGAGCAACAGGAAGTTTTGGGACTTCTATGTGCAGGAAATTACAGCATCTCTTCTGAGATTCTGAAACTTATTTATTATTCAGTCTCCAAGACAAAAGGAGCAACAGGAAGTTTTGGGACTTCCATGTGCAGGAAATTACAGCATCTCTTCTGAGATTCTGAAACTTATTTATTCTTCAGGTTGAAGTGCTGCATCATCTTATGGATGGTGTCACCAAAAGAGTTCTTGTTGTGGAAAGTCAGAAGTCAAGTTATTCCCAGCTTCCGACTTAAAACCCAAAGGAAGAATGCATTTGGGAATCCAGAGGAAAAGAATCAGATTCTGAAAAAAAATCAGAAGTAGTGTCACTCGTCCTTTTGTGATGAGTACAGGGAACAGAAGCTAGGGGGTTTTCAAAGACATTAGGGCTTTAACAAGTCCCTGTGAAAAGTCAAACCACTCCTGTTGAGCATGACTGGGAGTAGACTAAAAAAAGGGGGGGAGGGGATATACATCTTTTTGACCTTCTTTTATTTGATGTTAAAAAATAAAGAAATGTGAGGGGCAGCAGACACCAAATGTACGAGGGTTCATGGAATGTCCTTGTTAACCAAAACCTGAGGAATGCAAGTAAATCTGTCTAAAATGGCCAGTCTGGGCTCTCCTTCACAACTCTGTTGGTCATCAGATAAGTTGGAACGGATGTCCTAGTTGCCTGCACCTTAAGGGCCTCCAAAGGGGTCTCAACAACAGCAGGAAAAGGCCCAGATATCGGGAGGTATTGTGGGCTAATCATTAGCTTCAACAGGTGTCTGACTCTTACCTGTTGAAAGCAGCACGAACTTGAATGTCTTTCATATTTTTATACTGTTTTCTTGGCTGTGGAGAGATGTTCAGGAGGGGGAATCAGCCTACATCCTAAATCAAGCAAAAGCCTGTAGGCATTTGTATTCTAAGTAAATTTTAGAAGACTACAAATGGCTATTAACAGTCATAGTCACAAAGGCTTGAGAAATACGACACTCAGATATTGTGATCAGGTCTAAGGGGAAAAAAAGACACTTTATATGCCTATCTCTAAGGCATCTCCTGGCTACAGTCACACTTTCTTCTCTTACAAAAATTATATTTTCAAGTCATCTAATAGAAAAAAAAAACAATACAAGAGTCCCAATGAAATACTTAGTGGTCCTTAGCAAAAGTAGAAGGATGCTTTCTATGGTTAACAGATCTCAATCCAGATAAAATTTTGCATCATAGACTGGTATCAAGAAAGTTTTGAGGATTTTCATGCCGTATGTCCCTTCACTACCAGCACAGTCTCCTACATAGGTCTAAGGTCAGACATACAGCGTAACATAAAGATGCCTAAGCTTTTGTATACTAGACTTGCAAATGGAATCCTTAGTAGAATACATCTCATCAGTTGGCATTCCTGCAACAGTGATCTAATAACGAATATCAACAGTATCACACTGGGCTTGGCAAAGAGGCAAAATGCTGAAGAGCACCTAAACAGAAAGTCAGATTCCATGGTCACAGACAAGGAAGGCTGTCTGTGAGGGAAGCACCATAAGCACAAAAGGCTGTGGAGAATATCCCATCAACCATCATCAACTCCTAAAAACAAGCAGACATCGATCTCAGCCTACAGGCAAAATGGAAAGGCACAAGAGAAACAAATTACATATTCCCACCCCAAAATAGGAAAAGGGAGCTGGACGCCCTTGAGTGCCAAGACAGGAAAATGACTCAGACTAATACTGAACTAGCTTCCTCTGAGGACAAGCACACTAGAAGAATGCACCATACTTGGGAGTGAGGAGGGCCCTATCATTGCTCCTGCTTCTGGTCCCCTACCCCCAAAAAGGGAATGTGGAGAAAGAACCGGAAGGCAGAATGCAAATGGAAACCTTTGTCTAAAGTGTAAAGGGAAAAGACAGAATTGAGCTCCTCCAAGTGGCAAGAAAGGGACAGCAATCCCTTTATCTTCCTTAGATCTAAAACTTTCATTAAGGTTTTAGATCTAAAGTAAACTCTGCTTTATTTCTCATGACACAACAAGGGTACACAAGAAAAAAACTAGTGTTCTGATTTTTTCTTCTTATCAGGCATACTGAGAAGTTATTACAGCCTCGCAAGTCCAAACCATGCCTTCCAATCATCAACAAAGCCAAAGATAATTAAGCTGTCACTGAAGAAGTCCATAAGACATATAGACCAGAAGAGAAGAGACACACAATACACATAAAACCTCCTCTTCTGTCCTGCTGCAGAGAGTGAAAACGGGGTTGTATGATGCTCTTCCCCCAAGAAGAGGGCAAACTTTCTCTGGCTTGCCCACAAACTCAAACATGCATTAGCATCAATGGTTCCTCCCTGAAAATGCTGGCCTAAGACTTTTGTTTACAAGAATGAGAAATGCTGCAAGAGTTCAACCAGAAACCCAAACTTCCAGGGTGAAAGGGCAAATCTTTCCTCACAGAAAGGTGAGGCAGATATTTCCAGCTCAATAAAAAGCCATTTAATGACCCATCTTCTCACAACAAAAAAGTAAGCAGCAAAAAATAAGACTCCTCAACCAGAAGCACCCAGAGCCAAAACATGGGTTCAAAGAATGCAGAGGAAGTACAAGCAAGCCATCACCTTCACACACACACACACACACACACACACACACACACACACACACACACACACACACACAAACACACAGACACAGTCACACACACAGACACAGTCACACACACAGACACACACACAAAATGTTAACATCCAAAAAGGACCAGAGGACTGATCCTGATGGAAAATCAAAATTAGATTCAGCTCAAATCAAGTGAGACTAGGCCTCAACACTGCAACTGATTGAGATGTCAGAAATTGTTTAGGTCTAAACTCAAGCCTTCCTCACTTTTTCTGGAGCCTCTCTTCATCTGCAACACAAGGCTAGAGCACCTTGAGTGAGGGCAGTGTAGCTTAGTAAAGGCATCCTTTGCTTCCAGATCCTGGCCCATCCTATGCTTAACCAGCCATGCTGCGGAGATGCTGGCCCTCCAAAGAAAGACAACTGCAAGGAGAGAAATACAACCTGCCTACAATGGACAACACTCTGGGAAGGAAGCCTGAAGGGGACCATTTGAAAAATTACCACCAAAGAATCCTGGAGAATGCTAATAGAAAGTCCCCAACTACAGTAATTCTAGGCAGGGTATCCTAAAATTTGCACTTCCAGGAAGGCAAGCAGAAGAGTTCTTCTTTCAATAAATTTCTGCCAACATCAAATACCTGGAAAGGCAATGGGCCAAGGGCCTCCTGGCCCTACAAAGTAAAGGGAGGATCAAACCACCCAGACCCCAGGAATGAACACAGTCACACCCCACAGAAGGGTAGAAAAATCAAAGTGGGTCCCCTACAGGTAGAACTTCCACATTTCCAAGAACAGCAGCCTCCACTGACACTCCTGATAATGGGATATGGGCCAACTCCACAGCTCCCAAAGGAATCCTGTTCCCCAGACTCCAAATACTCATCATATGAATCCTGTTTCCTATGCCTCTCAAGTGGAGTAGATGACTGGGTGGGCAAGAAGAGAAACTCCCTGAGGAGGCTTCAAGGCCATGAATACATTAACTCCTGCGTAAAATCCTGCCGTTCACACTGGGGATCTTTGGGAGCAGGGAGAATATGTTTAGATCTGAAGTTCATTTGTCTGCAACTTGTGGGTCTTGGATCCGATATCGGATCCGAGCCGGCAACTTGTTTCATAGCTAATGGATCCGAGCTCCTAGCTCCTCCCCTCACCCATAATCCCCTGCCAACCCTCCATGACCTCAGATCTAGTTTGCCTCGCTTGTGGATGGCTGGATTATTTTGAGCTCTTAGCGAATTTGTCAGTTAAGTGTGATTTTATTTAACTTTCCTCTATAGTTAAATTTAAAAAGTGTGTAAGAGTCAGGTTCCCTGTATTTTATATTTTTTTACATAGTTTTTTCCCTCCCTTCGCTGGTCGTTAGTGAGTGTGTGTGTGTTTGTGTTTTGGGGCCTGTGTGTTTGTGTAGCACTTTTTTTTTCTTAAGTATGGCTGAGGCCCCAAAAGCCATTTTTTTCAAAATGTACCGAGTGTGGCCATAGGCTCTCCCTGGCTGATGGCCACACTCGGTGCGTTCGGTGCCTTGGGGTTGAACACCTCTCCTCAGGCTGTACCATTTGTGCAGCGTTCAACCCCAGGGCACTGAAAGAGCGGAGGTCGAAGCTGGTCCTGGCGGGACTTTTGCCCCCAGACTCGGCTCCGGCCTCTGCTGCTCCCGTGGCACTACCACAGGCTGTGGTCATTGCCACTCCTGCCCCCCTTCCTCCAGCCGGGAGTCAAACTCCTGCTAAAGCGCCGGAGGACAGGGAGGCTAGGAGAGAGAAACGGAGGGAGAAGCACCACAAGCGGTGGGCCGAGGCCTCCACTTCGGCCCCACCAGCTAAGCGGGCTTCTCCCTCCACAGCTTCCAGGTCTCCTCCTCCCCGGCTCCGATCTCCTTGCTTCTCCCCAGGGCCCGAGGAGGGGGAGGCCCGATCTTCATCGAGGTCATCGAGGCGGCATTCCAGGCCTGCCTCGGTGGCCTCGTCAAGATCAACTTTCAGCATGTCAGATGCAGACTTGGACCGAATGATGCGAAGATTCATCCAGGCCCAGCTGCAGATGGGAGTGCTCTTGCCTCCCCCCCCCCCTTCGGGGGGGAGCTCGACACCCTTTTTCGCTCCAATTTCTCCTTCTCCGACCCGCTACCTGGGTTCGGAGCATTCGGAGCGTTCGGAGCAGAGCAGCATCGGAGCCAGGGGTGTGTTGGCGCCGACAGTACTTGGTACTTCGGATCCGACCCTGCCCTCGAGTCTGTCGGATCAGACCTCTCGGAGCCATGGGCCAAACTTCATATCCGAGGGATTCAGTGTGCCTTCGGCTCCGTCCAGGTCGGAGCACACTGGTCCTTCGGATCCGATGGTCTCGGCGCCGGCTCCGATCCCTTCATCGGATCAGAGTGGGAGCTGGCTCTCGGAGCCCAGGGAGAGCGGTACCCCCTCGGCCTTCGATGTAGTGGAGAGGGCTCTGTCGAGAGCATCCGGACCTCCGGCCCTTGTCTCGGCTCCACCCTGCACTCCCTCTCTGCTGGGCCAGGCTTCCATCACCCGGCCTCAGGGACAGCCTGCTTCAATGTCCCAGGTTGTTCCATTGGAACAGGATGTTGCTGGCGAGACAACCTTGGACAGCCCCCCCGAGGAAGTGCCTCAGAAGCACAAGTGCAAGAGGAGGCACGTGGACTCCCCTAGTCCTTAACTGAGGACACGGACTTGGATGAAGGGGAAGGCTCCCCAAGATCACCCCCTGAGGATGTCTCCTTTGGAGACATCATTGAAATGCTTAGGATCAGATGTGGGTGGTCTGACCCCAAGGCTTCCTCCGACAAGTCCGTGTTCCTAGAGGCATTTGAAGCAGGCCCGTCTACCTCTTGGGTGTCCCCTCCAGCCGACCCCCTGGGGGACCTTATTACCAGCAGGGCGTGGAAGGACCTGGACACCATGGAGCCAGTCCCTAAAGGCCCAGACAGGATACTGAGCCCCCCCGCAGACCAGTCACACTGGAGCAAGGGTCCCCCCGTAGATGCCATGTTGACGGAGGCAGCCACGAAGAGGGAACTAGCTCAGAAGAGCCCCTCAGTCCATCCACCGAGCAAGGAGTCCCGCTCGATGGATCGCTTACGGAAGCGAGTTTTTAGTTCAGCGACCTTTTCGGTAAGGTCTCTGAACTATATGGCACATGTCATCAGGATGCAGTGGGATCTTATTAAAGAATACGCTGCCTCCCCCCTCTGAGTCCATGTCGGTGGAGGACAAACAACTGTACTCCACCCGAATGGCACTCTGAGATCTATTTCAAATACCTCTATGCGGCTACTGTCCCACGCCACCGAGGGAGCTGCTAGAGCTAGCGGAGCAGGCCTAGTCATGAGACATCAGGCCTGGCTCCGTCATTGTGACTTTGCGGAGACTTTTAAAGCGTCCTTTGCGAATGCCCCTTTCGATGGTTCTGCCTTGTTTGGCAAAACGGTTCGTGAGACACTTGTCCAGAGCGAGAAAGATGGGAAGACGTTGTCTGCCATCGGAGTCCGCTTCACTGCTCCCCCGCAGTCCTTTTCGAAGAACCAAAAGGGTCAGAAGATGATGTGGTTCCAGAAATCACAACATTCCCAACCCGCTCCGGACAACCAGTCCTTCCGTGGCAGAGGAGGACACGGAGGACACCACCCCAGGGGCAGAGGGGCTGCGAGGAACTTTGGGTCCAGAGAACCTTTCTCTGACCGGCCCACGCTGCAGCCCTGAAGGGCTGCCCAATTGCTTCACTCTGGAGGCAGTCGGGGGCGCTTCTTGGAGCACCTAGCAGCATGGGAGTCCATCACGACAGACCGCTGGGTGCTTCGAATTATATCCAGAGGATACAAAATCCCATTACTTCATGTCCCCAAATTCAAGAACCTCCCCGATGTACCACCCGATCTGAGGGAGGCTGCAGCCACAGAGATTCAGCAGCTGCTAAGAAAAAGAGCCATCCAGCCCGTCCCCCAAGACCAGCTCGGATTAGGGTTCTACTCCAGGTTCTTTTTGGTGCCAAAAAAGACAGGGGACTCGAGATCAATTCTAGACCTGTCCCGTTTGAACCTGTCGGTAACCAAGGAAAAATTCTGAATGGTCACTCTTCAATCTATTCTTCCCCTTCTAAGGGAGAACGATTGGATGTGTTCTATAGACCTCAAGGATGCGTACTACCACATTCTAATGAACAGACGATCCAGGAGGTTCCTCCGCTTCCAGCTGGGAGCCTGTCACTACCAGTTCAGGGTCCTTCCCTTTGGCCTCACCACAGCCCCCAGGGTGTTCACCAAAGTATTAGCAGTGATAGCAGCCCACCTGAGACTCCAGGGAATGCAGGTCTTCCCGTACCTGGACGACTGGCTCCTGACCGCCCCAACAAGGCATCTACTTTGCTTAGCCAGAGATTTCTTTCTCCGCCTGGCCCCCCAGTTAGGCATCACCATCAATGCCGACAAATCCTTTCTGGCCCAGACACAAGTCCCACAAGTCATAGAATTTATAGAAGCCAGAATAGACACCAGAGATCTACGAGCCTTCCTGATGTCAGAACGACTACGGAATTTGCAACTTCATGTGCGGGCCATCCTCCAGTCAGAAGCACCACCGGTGGAATTGGTCCTGAGGGCGCTGGGCTCCATGGTGGCAGTGATAACGCTCCTTCCATGCGCCCGTCTGAACATGCGGGTACTGCAGTGGACCCTTCTAGTACAATGGTCCTTTCTGTCCTTTACTCTCCATCACCCCCATCGCTATCAGCAAGGCTTGCAGGAGGGCCCTATTATGGTGGCTTCATGCTCCGGATCTCCATACGGGCCGACCCTTCTGCACCTCTCCCCTTCTTGCCACGGTAACCACGGACGCCTCCCGCCTTGGGTCGGGGGGAGGCATTATTCAGGCAGGACCGTCCAAGGCATGTGGAACGATACAGAGACCTCCCTGCATATCAACATTCTGGAGATGAGAGCAGTGCTGTACGCGTTGCAAGCACTTCAGAATCTCCTCCCTGTAGGAACGATTGCAATTCAGTCGGACAACATGTCTGTTGTCTGGTACATCAACAAACAGGGGGGAACCAGGTCTTACCCTCTATGCCGCGAAGCCATGAGAGTGTGGGAATGGGCGATTTCCACCAACCGCTTTCTGAGTGCAATGCACATTCCGGGGTGGGCCAACATCCTAGCGGACAAACTCAGCCGCACCCTTCTTACCCCTTACGAGTGGTCTCTCAACCCATTAGTAGCGAAGCCGATATTCGCAATATGGGGGTAACCCTGCTGTGATCTTTTTGCCTCTCCCTCAAACACCAAATGCGACAATTTCTTCACTCTGATTCCCCCTCCAGAGACACTATGGTGCATGCTTGGCCGCCCGGTCTACTTTATGCCTATCTTCCTCTACCCCTGATGCTGCAGCTCTTACAGAAAGCCTCGCGGTTGGGGAGCAGGATGATTCTCATTGCCCCATTCTGGCCTCGGCAAATTTGGTTCCCTTACCTGTGGTCTCACCTAGTGAATCCCCCTTGGATTCTGGATCCCAGTCAGGATCTAATCTCCCATCAATCTGGACAGTCTGAAGCTGACAGCTTGGGTGCTCCAGTTCCACTCCTAGTTAGGACTCCCGGTATCTCTTCACCAGTCAAAGCCATCCTCGTGGCATTGCATAAACCTTCCACCAGGAAAGTGTACCGCAGTAAATGGAAACGTTTCTCCGTCTGGGTGGAGCATCATAATCTAGATCCCTTTACGGCTCCTCTTCCATCCATACTAGACTTCTTAACCGAACTTTTTCAGGAAGGAGCTAGTTGCTCAACTGTCAAAGTACAATTGGCTGCCATCTCCCATTACCATGTGGGACATGACACAGGGCCCTTGATGTCGGCCAAATTGTGTAAAACTTTTTTCAAGGGCACCTTTTTGCTTAGACCCCCTATAAAAGAAGCCGTACCCCCTTGGGATCTTTCACTAGTTCTTCAAGCCCTGACTGCTCCACCATTTGAACCTGCCTCTTCAGTGGATCTCAAATACTTGTCCTGGAAAACAGCATTCCTTGTAGCCATTACTTCAGCGAAAAGAGTTTCGGAGCTTCAAGCTCTTTCTGTGAAACCTCCTTACTTGATCTTTCATCCAGACAGAGTGCACCTCAGGACCAATCCCTCCTTCCTTCCCAAAATAGCATCAGAATCCAATATAAATCAATCCATACATCTACTGGTCTTCTTTCCTAAATATCAGAATAAAAGGAGAGTACAAGCTGCATTCATTAGATGTTCATAGGCAGCTGCATTTTTATACTCATAGAACCGCTGGTCACAGGCAATCTGACCAGCTGTTCATTTCCTTTGCCAAATTTAATTTGGGAAAAAAAAAAAATGAAAAGACCAATGGTTAGACCACAGCTGAAGATAAAAATTGAATAATCCACGTCAGGAAATAAATCACTTGCAGCTTCACAGTAGTGCCCTTTATAAAACCAAAAGTTGTAACTGAGATGTAGTAGTCAAGGTAGGAAACGGTTCACTTGCAGTTTCACTCCACTTTATTAAACAAGAGTAAGCGCTTTCACAATCTAAGTCAGCTGATCGCTTCTTCAGACTCATAAAAACAGTTAAAACATTGGTATTTAAAATATGGTTCAACCAATGAAAACACATATAGAACTATGACATAGACTAATTAAAATTGCATACATCAGTACATTAATTTGCCTTATATTCTGCATAAGATGAAATAAAATATACATATAACAGACACATTTTATGTAATAATCCATATTACTTAATGTTTTAGTGGTCTGGATTTTAAAAAAGGTTTCAAGGAAACAGAATTGTTCAATCCAGGAGACCTATCTGCCTGAAGTAGTAAAATCCATCTTTGTTAGGCTTCCTCTACCTTATTCCTTATATTACCTCCCCTCTTACTTTTATTTATTTCTAAAACCATGAAATTAAAAATATGTTTCCTATCTTCTTCTTCCACATGTTTTGCTAAAGCACTTGTGTCTTTTTTATTGCTTATATCTCTAAGGTGTTCAAGGATACGTTCCTTTAGACACCTATTGGTTTTGCCTATATAAAAGGCATGACAGACAGTGCAGAAGCTGAAATAAACCAAATTTTGTGTTCTGCAGTCAGCATAAAAATCTATATCAATTATAAATCCTGTTTTTATGAGTCTGAAGAAGCGATCAGCTGACTTAGATCGCAAAAGCGCTTACTCTTGTTTAATAAAGTGGTGTGAAACTGCAAGTGAACCGTTTCCTACCTTGACTACTACATCTCAGTTATAACTTTTGGTTTTATAAAGGGCACTACTGTGAAGCTGCAAGTGATTTATTTCCTGACGTGGATTATTCCATTTTTATCTTCAGCTGTGGTCTAACCATTGGTCTTTTCATTTTTTTTCGCTTGAGGTGTATACCAGGCGTTTATCCAGCTTTTGTTTTCTTTCACGTGTTAATTTGGGAAAAGCAGTATCAAAAATCTCCCCGTCACGCTGGATGTCCCAATGTATTCTTTTAGTGTACCAAGCTTCTGGGAGACCCGCACCTGAAGGAGTTTGCGCACATTCCACTCGTTCCATCTCTACCTCTGCGGCCTTCAAATCTAGAGTTCGATTGGATGATATTTGTTCAGCAGCCACTTGGGCCTCATCTCATACCTTTATTAATCACTACAAACTGGACGTAATTTCTAGAGGGAGAGCATCCTTTGGCTCTGTGGTGCTCCGCAATATCCTTCCATGATGGCCACCCAAGATTCAGGTAGCTGGGGACTCTGTCCCACAGGTTGCTGACAAATGAAGTCCCTACTTCAGAATAAGAAGTTATGTACTCACCATAACATTCCATCTGAGTAGGTGGCTTCATTTGTCTGCAACCATCCCCCCCTCCTCCCCCTGGCCTTCAAAATGGATCTATGTGAGTTGTTTTATTGGAATACCCTTTTTGGGTATCTATAGAGGAGCAAACTTAATCTGAGGTCATGGATGGTTGGCAGGGGATTATGGGTGAGGGGAGGAGCTAGGAGCTCAGATCCATTAGCTATGAAACAAGTTGCCAGCTCGGATCCGATATCGAATCCAAGACCCACAGGTTGCAGACAAATGAAGCCACCTACTCAGATGGAACGTTATGGTGAGTACATAACTTCTTACTTTCTGCTTCTTCGTCAAAGGAATGTCAGCCCTAAAGAACTTATGAGATTCAGACACTTGCCATCATTAAATCTACGTAGTGGGAATTTCCTCCCAAACAAGAATCTGCTGAATGCCTCTCGATCCCTCAGTTATAACTGGCTCAGGTTTTCCCTCAACAGATGTTTGCAGAGTCACAGAGGACATGCGAGAAGCTGGATCCATGCCATCCTCCAAAACAGTCATGGCAAAAGAATCCGAAACAACAACTGGACGATCCTCCAGGCTTTCATCAGTCTCTCGAGAGACTTCCGGGAGAGGCAGTACAGCAGCCAAATCGGACCACACTTTTTTGGTCTTCTTCTTGACAGGTGGCTGGCCATCTGAAAGGGATGATTCCACCGTCGCACCCTGCACCAACAACACAAGACACTGGTTCTCTATAGACAAGGAGGAGAGATTACTACTCAGGGTCTTGGGGACAAACGCTTGACAAATCGAGAATGAAGTATGGTCGTGAGAAGCACCCAAGCAAAAATGTCACTGTCCTTATGGGGAATCTGTCTGCCACACAGACATTTTCTCTTTCTGGATGACATGTAAACTGGCAACCAAAACAAAAAAAATATAAGAAAACACTAACAGGGCAGTTACCTAAAAACGGTTTGGTAACTAGCACAAATGAAGGCACATTTAGACCGACTATCAATGATGGCATTCAGACTGGTAGCAAAGAAGTTCTGAGGTATGTATGTCAGTATGTCACCTTTATGCCCTATTCCTAGAACAGGGAGCATATGTGTGAATTATGACATCTATACATTCATAAGGCTTTAGTATACTCGCTGGACCTTGGGCTACTCTTGGCAGGGAATCTCTTAGGACATCATCTGGTGTCACGACAGCCTGAGAGGGTAAAGACTGGATACAGGCAACCTTATGAATGCATACATGCCATACACAATGTATAGCATATACTACAGTTCAGCTATGGTGCAAATGGCGCTCACATGGGCTTGAGCAGAGAGTAACTCATCCCCAGCAATCCAAATATAGTTGCATGTAGAAGAGTGATTATGAATCTCTTTGCAGCTCACATGTGTAGACCTCAGCATGGCAGAGTCTCAGTTGCACGATAACTTCTCAAATCACCCCTGACTTGCACCAACCTGCAGTCTTATCAATTCTTATGCATCAGTGGATTGTTGGGCTCTGCACTTCTACAAAAGTTGATATAAAGTGCAAATGAACTTAAAAGGTTTATTAAAGCATGGATAACCTTGAATAATTAACCTGTTCTACATTAGCATGTATTTACTGGTAAAGTAAGACATGAAATTTAATATGTCTGATTAAACATGAAATGCTTGGGAATTGTAAGATGCCATTTTCAGTGCTGTCTACATCTGTCAAGTGGCTTACTGTAGACAATGGTCTCCAACAATGGGACCATACTACTGGCCACATTCATTAAAATAAAATGCGATAAGCAAAAACAATTTTTTAATACAGGCTGTACCACACACTCACAGCACAACTTTTAGTATTCCTCTGCTCTATTCCTTTAACAAACAGTATTTACACAAAATCTCAAATCCACAACTCAGAATTAAAGTTTCATTGTGCTTCTCATACTTTTGTTTTTCAATTATGTATTGGCATGCATGATCCATATTTATTTAAGTTATCACACTTTGAGGGGGATCAACAGTTCAGAGTAATGGTGAGTGTGGAAGAGTGGTGAAGAAGAGAGTACAGGCAGGGTGGAGTGGGTGGAGAAGAGTGTCAGGAGTGATTTGTGACAGACGAGTACCAGTAAGAGTGAAAGGGAAGGTCTTCAAGAGGGTAGTATGACCAGCTATGTTATATGGGTTGGAGATAGTGGCATTGACAAAAAGGCCGGAGTCAGAGCTGGATGTGGCAGAGTTAAAGATGTTAAGATTTGCACTGGGTGTGACGAGGGTAGACAGGATTAGGAATAAGTATATTACGGTTTGGAGACAAAGCCAGAGAGGCGAGAATGCATTGGTTTGGATATGTGCTGAGGAGAGATGCGGGGTATATTGGGAAAATGATGCGAAGGATGATGCTGCCAGGTAAGAGGAAAAGAGGAAGTCCTAAGATAAAGTTTATGGATGTGGTAAGAGAGGACATGCAGGTGGTTGGTGCGACACAGCAAGATGCAGAGGACAGGAAGAAATGGAAACAGATGATCTGCTGTGGCAACCTCAAATGGGAACAGCTGAAAGAAAAAGAAGACTTTGAGGCAGGTGTAATTTTGACTCAACATGTGCTTGCAAGCTGTAGAATGTTGCAGTAAGAGGAAAGAAGACACAGGAAAAGTTCACTAGTGACGAGAATATCATCCTCATGGATGCTCTGTCGGTATATAGAAAATGTCTTTTTTTTGGAAAAGGGAGGCCAAAATAGGCAGAGAGAGCTACAGAATGGAAGTAGCAGCTGACACCATAGAGGAGTGAATGATAAGGTAGGACCATATGTCAGGACAGAAGTCGGACATAATGAGATTGCCTTTAGCAGCACTACTGGTGACCCTTCCATAACCCAACCTTCAATGCTGGATAAGAAGTACCTTCTCTCTATAAGGGGTGATGACTTTAACGCAGATAAGGATACTGCTGGAATCAGACACCAGTATTTTCAGACCACTGCAACAACCACAAATCAGGAAGTGTAGAAGGTTACTGTGAAGTCGTTTTTATTACATTACGCTACGATATATTTGGCATGACACCTATGTACATATTACCATTACATGTTTTTTTTATTATTAAAAGGAACTTTTATTATGTACAACTTTCCATCTTAGTGCATAATCAGAAACATAGTTAACTCACCACATTTCATCTGTTGTCTAAGATATATGAAACAAAGAAGTTTTCAAATCTGAAAAACATAGCTGTTTAAATAAGCATTTTACTTGTGTAAGTGACCTGTTATAACAAAGGCAGTTAAAGCACCCTTGTATGTTTCATAATCAGGTGTGCCACCGATGTCAGGTGCAGCACAAAGTCTACACAGAATGTCAGGTAAGGTCATCATATACCTTGGTGTACAAATCATTCCACTCGTCACAGATCAAATTAACCACATCTTGATATATTTCTTCACAGCACCTGAAACAAGTACATCCTGTTCCTCAGCATAGTAGGCTGGCGTTGACAGCAGAATGGCTGTTAATGATGTCATAACTCTCATACTCCTGACACAGCCTGAGGACAGTGGCACACAGCTACAAAGCACACTGACAGGGCTCTCAACTCCACAGCAGATAGTTAACTCTGTAGGCAGTGACAGATGCTCACACACTTCTCATAAGAATAAGAGAACATTACAGCAGTGTGGATAACACCACAAACCTCATTACCTGCCTCTTGTGCACAGCCTAAACCCCTTGATGAACAGACTACTCTTTCAGAGAATGCAATACCTAGCATCACAAATGTATAAAGCAATGCCAAAGAAATGTTTCACAGTTAGCTTCAGACACATGCAAGGCCTTGTCTGCCAGCACCCAAAGTGTCATGACATAGCTCAGGCCCAGGCTCCTGTTACAAGGAGCCAGGTACAGATGATTAGAGAGCTGCAGAGCATACAAGAGAAGTTTTACCAGTACATGCAAATAATGCAAGTCAAGGTCAATGCCATGATGATTCTCATGCACTCTCACAGTATCCATGTCAGTGCACACTAGTCAAGACGTACCAGACACAGATCAGAAACACAGTTGGATATGGATGAGAGACTGGCCACATGTGTGGAGAAGAAGTAGGTCGGGCATCACAATTACCTCGAGAAAGTGCAGCAGGCATTCATGTGGACTTGCCTATATAGAAGGCAAGCAGGCTCATCAGAATTCCACAACACATAGCTGAACCTCTAAGTCAAGCTCCAGGTCCCACAGAACTGTTAGTTCAGTGTCAAGAGCTTCTCCTGTATCTAGTAGATCCCATCATCAGAGCAACTCAGCATCGAGCTCACATGCCAGCACTTGCTGATGATCTATGGAAACGTCACATACACTGTCCTTAAGGGACAAGGTTTATGAAAATTTTCAAAAACAACACACATTTCTACCATCAGCAATTGCTGCAGATCTTCCCTGCATCTGAAAGACAGTACACAAACCATACATAGGAAAAAAAAAGATTTTCTCAAGGCAAGTAATTTGTGTAAAGTGCTAATTCATCATACTCTGTTCTAGGCACTGCAGTGAAACAATCTCAGTATAACCCTAAACATGTTTCATAACACCTGCTATCCCACACTGCAATCAAAGTCTACTAGTATAAGTAGCATGTGTGCCACCGACCACTCACTTTACAAATTATGACTTATCAGAGTTTAAAAATAATTTTTTCTTGATATGTGAATAATTGTCTGATGTACAGTATAAGCCAAGCATGCACCACTCGCCACAGCCCACAAGTAACACTGCATGCATCAAGTATTATCTTTGAATTTTTTGCAGTTTCACACAATGAATGTCATGGCCCACAATTTCGGACTAGATATTGCCTCTTCTCCTGTGCAGCCATATACCATGCACAAGTCTGCTGGAGGGGTTGCTGTGCTACAATCAGCATCTGGCTACCCTTGCTATTTTCATTGGTGGGAGAAATGATAGAGGGACCGGTACTGCCACTATCAAGGACTGACTGCTGTATACCAGACTGGCATACGATCATGTCGTGCTGAATGCAGCAGGAGGTAAACACTGTGCATGCAGTAGCAGGGTCATAAAAGGCACACACAGACTTCTGGCAATGGAAACAGGCTTTGAACAGACTAAACACTTGCACAATGACTTTCCGTATCTGGGACAGGCCAGTGTTGAAATGCTCCTTTGCAGCTCCCCGAGTTACAACTGCTGGGATTAAGTTTGAATGAGTAGCCTATCACCTAGAAAACAAAACAGAGAGGAAATATGCAACGAGGGGGGGGGGGGCATATGCAATACTATCTATCCCACTCTGTTCATACAGAAATAACTATTATTAGTTAACACTTTGTACTAACCAACTATGTGACCATGATGAAACCTACTATGCAGGAAGAGGCAGTACAGTGAGCTTATGTGCCATGCACCCCTCCCCACCACCACCACATGCATCACACACTAGCTGCAGTTGATGGAATGGTAACCCTTTCTGTTCTGGTTTTACTCCCCCTGTGACCCACATGACATCCTAACATAGGTGCAATCTATTGCAACAAGCACTTTAGGAAACCATACCATTCCACAGAAGGTATGCATGGTACTGGCTCTGTCCGGAGGTGACACTGGGAAATAGATGCACTGATGAACATATGTTTCTGGAAGGTCTCCTTGGTAAGTATAGTGAGGGGTATATATACCTTGGTATCTACAGGTACAGAAAGGTCATGCATCCCCTGACCCCAACTGAGGGCCAAAGTCAAAATACATAACATGTTCACATCCATTCTAAACCTGTCCAAGATTTTCTGATCAGCAAAGTTCAGCTAGGTTGGCTTTTGACTATAATCTTCATCTTCTTGGGTGGTGAGCTCAACTGGGTGCACCTGGCTTTGTCAAGAATAAGCTTAGCACCTCGGAATAGGAGACGGCTATGATGGGAGAAGATGCAAGTTAACCAGCTCCTAACTCTCCAGCTCTCCTACCTTAGCCTGTAAATGTAAATAAATTCTACCTATATTCATAACTGTATATTGCTTTTCATTACTCCTATGTAAATGAAATTTGTATATTGCTATAAATGTAAATGAAACCCGTTTATTACTTTACAACACTACTACAGAAATCAAACTGTATTAATCTCTGTCTTGATTGTGTTACCAACTGCATGATTCAACCCCCCATTTCTACTGTTAAAAGTCTGAAATTATTTTTTCTCTGCAATGTTTTTGTAATTTTAAATGGAGATTTTCTCCCCGGGCTTCTGCTGAAAATGGGCCAGAGTGCCCAGTCAAACCATCCCAGTAAACAAAAGGCAATAAATAAATACATTTTTGCAAACTGCAAAGTGAATAGAAAAGGAGCAACTTCACTTTATATAAGGCTCGTGTAAGGTGCAGATGCACATCAAATATCAATCATGAATAATTTAAAGGTAGGAAGAGCTAATTTACATGAGATAGTTACAGATTTTTCATTTATATCTCACTATGCCCTCATCTGCATAAGACTTTCTCAAACTGGTTCAAACATCTGCATTTAAGAGTACCTGGTCTCTCTGAATCGTTCTGCATCTGTGCTCAGGCACAGACCACTCAAATACCCTCTCAACCTAAGTGCAATAAACTGTGAACACTTCCTATGATGTCATCAGTTTTTATTGTATAGAAGCTGCTGTAATAAATACAGAACTGTTCAAAATAATACACAGACATATTTGCACATATAAGGCACAAAATATGCACCCATTGCAGCTACTTTTTGCTTCAGAAAGAATTTGCCAAAAAAAAAAAAAATGGAAATAGTTACGAGTTAAACAAAAAAATGCAACAGACTGATAACAAAATGAGTACTAAGGCCTTCCCCAAGTTGTTTCATAATAGCCTCAGTACCTGCCTGATTAGAATTAAAAACATAGAAAGAATTTACATCTGTAACTATCAAGTAAAAAAGTGTTCCTGCTATGTGAGACAAAGTGCACAATAGGTATAGTTTACAAACTCATCAAACTGGGCATAAACTCCTACATAACTTGCTGAATTGCAAACTGGCTTACAGACAGGACCCAGGAAGTCAGGACTGGGGTGACCACCTTCAATAAGAGACCGGTCACCGGAGGAGTACCTCAGAGCTCCGTGCTGGAACTGCTCCTATTTGGCATCTACTTCTCAAAAGTGAAGGCTAATGTCAAGGGCCTTTGGTTGACAAAGATCGCAAATTACTTCAAATTGGGAGCTATCGTAGAGTCCTCCATCACAAACATCTTACAAGAGGGTTTAACACAGACATATGACTGGTGCCAAAGTCACATAGTAAAACTTAATACCAAGAAATGCATTATTGTGCCTTTTGGGAAAACTGCCACTCAGGCTAATTGCTCAATTGATAAGACACCCCCAAGAGTTGATTCAGTAGTCAGAGATCTGGGAATATATGCAGACAGTAATCTGCCTTTTGACCAACATGTGGCGAAGGTAGTAAGAAAATCATTCTATGAAGTCCAACTTATAAGTAAGGGCATGGCATCCAGGTCCAAGGAAGTCATAGTACCACTTTATTCAGCCTTTATCAGACCCATCACTCAGTATAATGCCCCTTTTAGTATGTACCCGACCCGACATATTCAACAGCTGGAATGCCCACAAAAGGTTCCTTACCAGGAGAATCCAGGGAATAAACACATCATCATATATGGATTGCATTAAGGCCCTATCTCTATACTCTGTCTCTTGCAGGTTACCAAGAAGCAATTTATGCCTGGCATACATTGAATAATTGGATCTAGCCCTGATGGACCTTTTGCACATCTGCAAAACGAACAGCCTCAGAACCACTAGATCTAAGAATGTACATTTTGCTTCTGACATTAATAAGACATGTTGGAAAAACAAATACATGTCTTAGAGGATCCCCATGCTCTGAAACAGGCTCCCCATTTACATGAAACAGAGTCCACCCCTAACACTATTTAAACATAACCTTGACCAATGGATAAGAAATTGGAAATTCACCCCAGGTCTAGCCCACGTCCTTGATAGACAAAGGCAGACAGTAATCCCCAAATGAACATACCTCCCAACCCAGGTAACCACTAGAAACTTCCTAACATATCTCCTCCTTATAAACACCCATAATACACAGGGACACAATTGGGACAGATTGCATGGTGAGACTTAAAGGTCTTGATGGTAATTAGCCTGGTATATAGTTGCAACAATAAAAATGTTTTTCTTCTCTACTGCTATTTTATTTTTTTGTTAGTTTTCCAATCAGTTTAATAGGCTGTGGGAAAGACCTGGGAGATTTAGCTCTGTCCCAGACTATTCTACCTCTGTTATCAGATGACTCAAGAAGCAACTCATCACGATCAGGTTTGGTGGAATTTATGATGAGCTGATCAAGCAGAGAAATGGCCCTCAGGGACAGGAAAATACATTTCTCCAAAGCCCCAAATCTAGAAGGAAACTAAGCCTCCCATTAGCTGTGAATGGTCTCCAACCCTGTCAGGACTGGTAGGCTACAGAAAATGCCAACCAATTTCTAGGAGATCTATGCTCCAGCCAATCTTCCAAGTATAATGTCTCAATGCAAATACTGATCAGGGATGTCTTCCCTTCTTGGGATTTTATTTGTTTATGGCAGGAGTCCACCAGACTGGTTTCCTTTTCTTGGAGGAGTGAGTCTTGGTTTTGCTTGGGATGGCACGATCCATGCATTCTTGTAGCTGCCCATAGAATGCATTAGTAAAGGATTATGCAGCTTGGACAGTGTTATCCTTCAGCATGGGGGCTTTGAAACTTTCCACCTCGGTCTTAAGTAACGTGAAGTTTGCTTTTGAAAAGTTTTTCATGGTGGCTTTCTTGTCCGAGGGTGGGGACGGAATATGGATATCCAAAGTGATTTGTTTATGGTCAGATCTAACCAGCGAGGGGTTGTCCCCTGATGTGGAACGCCGGTCGCCCATGTTGGTGATGACCAGGTCCAATATGTTGTCACCTCTGGTGGGAGTGTTGACCAGTTGAACCAGGGCATTTGAGTTTATAAATTCTAGGAAAAGCTGGGCAAGGGAGTTAGTACTTGAGTAGTTCTCCCAGTTAATGTTTGGGTAACTGAAATCACTCAATATTAAGGTGTTTGGTAGGACCTTTGTTTCCCAGTGTTTCCAGAAATGCGGAATGGGGGTCCTGGGACATGGTGGGTGATCTGTAGCAAGCTACAATTTGAATTGCAGTTTTGCCCATTGTTAGCTGTACGTGGATGATCTCTGAAGCATCGTGCTGTGCCACTAACCTGGAGGTGTAGGTATCCTTGATGAATATGGCTACACCCCCGCCTTTTGTATTTCGGTTTGGCTTCTGTGGCCGAAATGTATGGTATGAGTTGTAGCCTGGTAGTGCTGGGGTGCTCTCTGCAGCCTTAAACCAGGTTTCTGTTATTGCACATATATCGATTTTCTCCATACTGAGGAGTGCCCTGAGTGCGTGCATTCTGAGGTTTAGACTTCTGGCATTGAGTAGCATTACCCTCAGCTTGTAACTTGTGCTATTTATGGCGGTGGGTTTACCTTTTGAGTCTTGCCTAAAAAGGCACTATGGGGGTGGCAAGAGGCCTGGCAAGTATTCGAAAGCCTAAGGGTGACAGGTGCAAGCCATCTCTAGCAAAGCAGCTGGGCTTATCGAGCATGTCATCCCAGGAGGACAGATACTGGATCCCCTTTGAATGACACCAAAAACTTAGCCAATTGTTGAAATCGAGAATTTTTTCTTTACACCGTGGTATCATTCTTGGTGAGGGCAGGATGCTACTCAGGGTCAGGGTCATACCGGCCTGGGCTACGTGATCAGAGAGCTCTTCCATGTCTCTTTTCGTGTAGTCCAGGGAGGTATGGCTCAGGTCATTCATACCAATATGGACAATGACAGAGTCATATTTGTAGTTGTTCTGGAGTGACCTGAGTGCTTGTGTTATGTGGTGGATCCTGGCACCAGACAGGCAGCTAACAGTAACCTTCTCCTTATTCAGCCTAGTGAGTGGGACATCAGTGTGCCTGACTACAGAGTCACCTATTACTAGTATGTTGGGTATGTTATTTTGCCTTAAGGGCTGTGATTCCATGGCACACTGGTTTTGTGAAGTATGTGTTTCATGGTTTGTGTTGGGTGGTGGAGGTTGCTTGGATGTTTGCTTTGGAGGTCTCTGTTGGTTTTGCAAATTTTTATTTAGAGCCTCCGAGTATGTTTCCATGTATTTATGGGTGTTTTTTGACGGTGCTGGTTTAATGGGTCTATGTAAGACTGGTGGTGTGATGCAAGTATTTCCCTTCTCCTCTTGACTGTCTGATCCATTTTTGGGTTGAGAGAGCTTAGCCTCTAGTTTGGCTGCATAACTGCATCTCTCTCATGTATTAGTGTTTGGTGGTAGGAGGAGGAGGGGGTTGTCTGTGTACATGAGGCAGTTGTAACATTGCCTCAAAATGCCCAGATTCACCAGTTGGACTGGAGAGTACACCTAAAACTGCCCTTTGGACATGTCTGGATAGGTAGAGTGAACTGTTTTACTGGATGTCTGGTAAGGTCGAAGAGAGAGCCTTGTCCTTCTGTACAGTACAGGAGGATCTAGTGCTAGGGTTTATAAGTGCTTGCTATAAGTTTTGAGCAAGTGCCAGGCTGAGAAATGAATGGCTTGAGTGCTTAAGTTGAAAGTTTGTCTAGTTTCAAGGGAAAAATTGAAGAGGAGACTTTGTGGAGCCGGGAAGTTTTACCCTAGCTAACCGGTGCTGCCCGGTGTGCAAAACCGGGCAAATATGGTATTTACAGCAGGGAAATTAAAGAGATATTAGCCCAACATGGCCAATAAAACTACTATTTCTGGGCTGAAACCACTCCTCCGGGGACAGATAGGCTGCTCAAAGCTCCCCTCTCTCACAGGTGAGCAGAGAAACTTCCTTCTATCCAAGTAAGGTATGGGCAAACACAGAGATTTGTAACACAGCCCTGAATTCAGGGCTAACCTGAAAACTGGACTATACTAGCTTAGAAAGGTGGGAAACAAGTATATATATATATATATATATATATATATATATATATATATATATATATATATATATACATATACATATATATATAATTTTATTTTTTTCTCCAGAAAATAAAGCAGATACACTCAAAATAATATGCAGAGTACAAGCTGAACGAACTCAGGCCACCACGATAGACAGTAGTTGTCTTGAAACAATTTATTGACGTTAAGCGCTTTTCGTCTCGGATAATACCAAGACTTCTTCAGACAATGTTAAAACACACGCCCCTCCTCCACTCAAAAAAAAAAAAAAACAGTTTAAAAGCACAGAAAAGGATACTTATTGTTATATATCGCAGATCAGAGTTGTAGTCAATGCCCCCAGTAATAAAGTAGGAAGAAACACAAATACAGTAAAAGCAGATAAATAAGTGCACATTTTTATATATGTATATAAAACAATAGAAAACGAACAAACTGATTTAAACAAGTTATCCAATTAACCAGAAAAAAGCTCAAAACTGAGCACTGTTCCAGCAGTCTTCAATCAGACAAGTTCTAACTGTACACCCCTGCTTACTAGGGTGCAGGGGAACCTTCTCCAAAAAAAAGATGGCCTGGATCAGTGCTCAAGTCATACAAACACAGCTAGATTCAGCAGGCCTAAATCTGGTCTATGCTAAAGCAACAAGGCACACCAATTTCAGAAAGAAGCCATTCAAATAAGCAGTCACAATAAGCCTGTGACCAGAAATTCCCAGCTCAGAAGGGCAGATTCCAA
The DNA here is from genome assembly GCF_019279795.1 of Protopterus annectens. NCBI lineage: Eukaryota > Metazoa > Chordata > Ceratodontiformes > Protopteridae > Protopterus > Protopterus annectens. The sequence continues at coordinate 1,127,332,982 of NC_056743.1, forward strand.
CCTCTCCTCCCACAAGAGTGCAGGCCACAAACCTTCTTAATGTAGAATAACTGGCCTGAAGCCCAAGTGCTCAAGCCAGAACTAATGCACTTTTAGAATAACAGACACTGGGCCTTCAATCAGCAATTCCCAGCTTAGAAGGATGTAAGCTACCTGTTCTGCCACAACAGTGCAGACCACAAACCTTCTTAATGTAAAACAGCTTGTATGAAGCCCAAGTACTTAAACCAAAAGACTTAGAATAACAGTTACAATTTAATCAGGCAATGATGAAGCAGTAATAAATGCAGCAGAATAAATACAATTGAGTACTTTTAAGAAAAGCAAAATAAAGTAGGAGGAAACACAAATACAGTAAAAACAAATGAATAAAGTGCAAAGAAAATTGTTTTTTTTTTTTTTTTTTTTTTTTTTAAGTGCAAGAAGAGAGGAAGGAAGAACCTAAGTGGGCTGGCCTTCTCAAATCTTGTCTTTGTATTAAGTAGAGTGAACACTAGACTCAGAATATGATCTAACTGCACTCAGTTAAATGAGCAATGAGCTGGACCCAGGAGGAGTGTTCTAATACAGACTTACAGGAGGGGCGGGCAATTCCAGAGCCACCAACACAGGAACAGGGAGGGTGGGGAACTAACTGCAGAGATACACACAGCACACTGTTCAGAAACACACAATTAGGAAACAGAAAAAAATGAAAATACAGTACTTTTAAAACTGCAAGTTTGTACTTAAAATACTAAAATTCACTACTGCAGGTTCAGCTTGTAATGCAGATGTCTGTAGCCAAGCAAGTCTCTCAGGAGATGAACATAAAATGATTTCTCAAACTTTGTGGCTAGCACTTAAAGTACAGAGGAATCCCTCTAGGCTATTAAATATCAGATAACAAAGAAGTGATACCAACACTCCCTCTATAGCAAAATAACTGCAGAGAGACTCCTTGTTATTCTCCCATCAAGATTATAGATTTGACACTCAAACTAGAATAGATAAACTATACATATCTCAAGATCTTCAAAACAAAATTACTTCTTTCTCAATAATCCCATGTCCTCTATCAGATCACAATTCATTCGTTCTAAAATTGCAATTAGATTTTAAACCACTAACATTCCTTTCTAGAATCCCCTCTTACAATACAAAAATCAAAGAATTTAAGCAATGGTTAGTGAATGAACTTAATTTCTTTTTAGATATAAATTACAACTCAGAAGTAAATATAGCAATGGTTTGGGATTCACTGAAGGCTTATATTTATGGGAAAGCGATTGGCTGGTATAAAAATAGACTCAAAGAATGGGAATCAGAACTACAAAGGAAACTCACATTATATAAATCCAAAAAGTACTTTAATTCAATTGAGAACAAGAAGACAATAGAAGAATTAAACAAAAGATACGACAAAATATTAAATCATAAAACTACTTTAACCATGGAAAGATTAAAAATAAATTCTTATGCTACTTCTCCAAAACACTTACATAATCTCTCTGTTAAAGTTAAAGTGCAATCTAAAGCTAGTTCTACTGTTAATATTCTACATGAAGAGAAGCGCATGAAGGTTTCGGAAATAGAAGATATATTACATGCTTTCAAGTGCCATTATAGAAATTACTATAAAGATAAGCATAATACAGTAGATCATTTCAATTTAGAAAATATTATCTCTAATATTAAATCAATCCCTGAAAGCTTACAAAGGAACTTACAAAAGTCTATTACACATAAAGAGGTTACGGATAAAATCAAAGAAAGTAAAACTGGCAAATCTCCTGGAATGGGTAGTTTAATCTCAGAAACTTACAAATTATTTCCCAATAATATAATCTCTTTGTTACATAAAACATTACTTGAAATTAAATGAATTAAAGCTCTGGTTCATAGCATTAATCCCCTTCAGTATTACTAAAAACTTTCCAGATAGAATTCATAGGGACATATTCATCTATAGGGAACAGAAAGAACTAATTTGTTGGTTCCACTGCATAAAAAAATCAAAAAGTTTTGGATTTACAGTATATGATGTCAACTTATACATTAAATTCCCATGAATGATTAATACTTCAGAATATATTGACATTCTCCAAGGATCTATGTAGGATAATAAATAATTCTTCATTCTCAACCCCACCTAACTTTATAAGCAGACTGTTTGAAACTATATTATAATAATGAGAATATTAAGAATGGAACCGCTTACTTATATAATTTAATAAAAAACTACAAAACATTACTCAAAACATCATATTGGCAATTTATTACTAAAGGATATTCGATTAAATTGGCACCAGAAAATAAATCAAACATACTGCTCTCAGTAAAATTAACCTCTTGCTCTCATTATTGGAAAATGTTTTCCTGGAAATTCCTCAATAGATCCTTCTTAACTCCTGATAAAATTTCAAACATCAATCCTTCCAGTAATGGATTATGCTGGAGATGTCAACAGTTTGATAAAGCTGACTGGTCTCATATTTTCTACGAATGTATAAAAATTACACCCTTTTGGGAAAATATTAAATTTTATGCAGGCAATCTATACAGATCATTTTGTCATGACCAATATTGCTGAATATGACTTGAAGGTGTTTTTTTTAAATATAACTAACCTCTATGTTCTATGGACAATACCAGCTGTAGCTAGGAAATGCATAACTAAGAGGTGGAAGTCTACTACAGTACCCAGTAGAGAAGAATTTCTATGTTTATTGAACAAGACTGCTTTAATGGAAGTCAAAACCAAAGAATTAAGAATGTTTCCTATGCCATTAACTAATAATCCTTGGGAAAAGGTTTTGCCATTGAGTGACACATTACAAATGGACCTAACATCCTCTTGAAACAATCACTTCTTAACAAGTTATACAAAAATAATTAAATTTAACTTGTCACTTACACGTCAGGCTGAATGTAAATGTATATATAGCTAATTCTTTAACTAATATGATTGTATATTGAAATAAGTATTTATTATTTCTTAATCAAAATAAAAATTATCAGAGTTAAAAAAATATATCCAAATGGCATGTGAGCACAAGATCTTTTTAACTATAAAAGGAAGGATCGAGAGCCCAATTAGTAAATTGCAAAACTAATGAGTACACAGGATAAGCACACTTAAAAAGTTGATGGTGACTTCACAGCATGCATCATGAGAGGTGTACATCTGTTACACAGCCTATGAGCTTTTCGAAAGAGATGTGAAAAGCTGACTAATGTACAGGACAAACTCAAATATTGATCTAATCAAGCAGAATTCTCACAGTTACATTTTCAATTTCTTTATCTTCTGGAGTTTTAATCATACTTCCCATCCTTCAACTCTGTTTTAAAGGCTTCTATTACTACTGATGTCCAAAATCTCGCCTAGCCAGTCTGACTCCAATGGCCCCTTGATCCCTATGCCTCTGTAGACTTTCATCACTGTGTGTGTGTGTGTGTGTGTGTGTGTGTGTGTGTGTGTGTGTGTGTGTGTGTGTGTGTGTGTGTGTGTGTGTGTGTGAACATTGACTTGAACTCTCAAAAAATCCCCTTCTTAGCCATTAGTGTATCCTTACAGCTACAAATATTGCTTCACACTGCCATGACTTCAGGGCACTAAGCTTGCCTTATACCATTTCATCATGAAGCATGTTCAGCCTCGTACAAACCCCCATGACCTGTTCCTCCCTGCAAGTCTCTGAGCCATACTGCAACACTCCCAGCTCATACACCTCCCCACCTCTCTCACCCTTCTACGCTACATCTCCTTATCTACTTCCTGACAGAATGATAACCCACTTGTCTTCTTAATGAATTCTTCAAAGTTGAAGTCCAGTTCAAACACTACTGGCTGAAGTGTAGACTGAGCCTGCAATACCAGCAAAGGCTCCTTGGTATGGATGCTGTTTCCTTCTTTCTTGGCCATTACTTGCTCTGATTTGTCTCCTTTTTGTCAAACAAACCTTGAATGAAGGTGTGTATCTGGGTTAAGTGACTACATTCATGTTTTAAATGGCTACTATGGTACTGCATCTTCCTGTTACTTCTTAATACCATTTGCTTTCTCCACATCAAAGAATATTACTGCCAGTTTCCAAACAAATGAAAGCAGCTTAGAGAAAAAAAAAAAAAAGGGACTCCAGCTAGAGACAACTTAGGATGCAGACTATTTCTAGGAGTAAAAACTGTACAGCCCATGCCATCCCTTCCACACATTAAATCACTGCCTGTAACACTGAAGCAACGACAAGCAGCATTCGACTTGGTTGTTACTTTCAGTTGCCATCAAACGTGCTGAAGACTCTGTTGAGTACTATTAGAATAGTTGATGGTGCTTTAAGACATTTCCTAGAAACCCTTCTAAGCAGATAGCCAGCAGACATATCTTTCACACTTCAGCAATTCTTATATTTTGAATATTTCTGGTCAGAATTGTAAGTAAATCTTGCTAACACAGCTGACAAAGATAGACAAATTTGTAGAGATACACCCTTAAAATAAGTCTTATAATCCGAACCCTGCTTTAACAATGTGCAATCATTTTTTTTGGCAGCTCTGGTGATCTCACACACTCAGCTACAGAAACTACAACAATCGTACCACAATACAGAGTGGTTTGTATTCAAGACACAAGCAGAAAAGGGAGGGCTGAAAAAAGAAAATGAAAGCAAACAACTGTCTTTGAAGTTATCAAATAAATAAATTATGTGTAATCACACATCAAGAGAACTGCAAAAAACTAGAAAAAAGATAACTTTATGCAAAACTACACACCAATCACTAAAAAAGCAACTCAGACGTATACTTCTCTTCTAAATATACCTGTTATCAGTAAGAAAAGGGTTGACATAAAAACTGTTTTCAAAGTCTTTATTGCTTTAATAAATAAATCAAAGAGGAACAGCAGGTTGGCAAGTACAATCTGAAAGTATGCATTAAGTCAAAAAGCATTTTAAAATTACATCACTAAATTCTAAAAGCGTCGCTCCTTTCTATACTTAATCAGCAGCCACACCTTCCCACCCACTAAAGATTTACTATTCATGGTATTGCATACATAGACAAGTCTTTTGAGAAAAATGAAAAAGTTTCACATGCTAAAACATATTTAGACTCCTTATTCCTCACTGACCAAGCTCACACATGAAGATGACGACTACGGTTATGCACCTTAAGCAGGAAAGGTTGCCATGTCATGCTAGTAAAAGGACAGCAATAGTCATGGTACCAGACTTGCATCATTTTGCTAGATTTACTGTGCAGTAATCTATATTCCAAGTTTTACCAGAGTTTCTGACAGCAGTGCTGCCATAAAAGAGCTAAACCTATGTAAAGTCTGGGGAATACAGGCTTGTTTTACCTCACTGTTCATGGCAACGTATTTTATGTCAGCTTGTGATTACAGCGTCTGTCATTTCTCATATCCTGCTTAAACCATGTTTTTCTACCAGAAAAACTTCTAATGATGAAGGAATGCAAACATCATAAAACATTTTAAGTAGCATATGATAAATGATACTTGTCATAATCAAAACATGTGCAATTCATTACTACAAAATGTGAAGTAAGAGTACAATGGATGTCTGTGAGGCTGCATTTCTGCAATTCTGTGTAAATTCAGACAAATGCCCCACTTGTAACATTATATATAGTTCAGATACTCTGCTGCTACTCAGAATACAAGTTATCATACAGAAATGTGACCAGAACACAAGTCTAGTAATAACATGCACCTTTCTTAACAGGCTGAAACATCAACACTCAGATGTCAACACTACCGTAATTAATTAATCCCTAAAAAATCCTGACAGGACAGTAATGCATTTCATGCCCCACCTAATTAACAAGTAAACGACAGTCAGCAAAATAAATCCTTAGGGAAGGAAAGTGTCTTGTAACTACAACAAAAAAAGGGTGCTTGTATACAGCTCCAGTAAAAGAGAATATACTCAAAATGGAGCAAATTATTTTACAAGAAAATATGGAAAGACTAGTACTACTTACTACTACTAACTTAAGTCTGCATATTCTTTATCAGTCAAGTAACCCCTGCCATTCCAAAATAAATAAATATGTCGATTAAATAAGCACTCACTAACATGCTGGAAAGAAGACTTTAATAAAGCCTTACTGGTACTGCTGTTGTCTAACTAGTAATAAGGGCTTTACAGTCTGACATTATTAATCTATGTATGGTTTAACTCTTTCACACCTAGCCTAAATGGAATTCACACCTACTGAATTCCTGCCTGGACAGCCTTCACCTGAGCAAAAATCCTAAGAATGTAGTTTTTCAACTTACCTGTAAACAAATGTGTGCTTTTCTCAAAAATTATAAACGTTAAAATAAAAATACAACAGTTATTCAGCATATATCCCTCTTCATAATATATTAATATGTCAACTAGACATAATGGTAATTTTATATTGAACAAATAATCTGATACGTAAATTTAATTATACAAACAAGTATCAATATCTATGTAACCACAGCAGATATACCCCAATTATCTTCTGTTCATGCAGATGTTTATTTTGCTGCAAAGCAGTTTAGTATGTTACTCCATCTGTGAGATATCTGCATAATTATGAATGACATGCATATTTGCACACTTTATAATAATTATAATGATCTGCCAAACAGTGCTAGTTTGGCACCAACTATCAGTGCAAAGTTTTTTCAACACTGTTTAGGCTTTTATCTGATACCATGAAGTACTGTAGAAACACCATCTGGCTTACGTGATTAATACAATTTTCAACATATACTCAATATTTCTGAAAATTAACCCAGAATTTCTCTACTACAAGGTATGCCACTCCCTTGAGGAGCCACTTCTGACCTCTATGGTGACTGCGATGGTGGATTTAGGCCTTGGCTCAGGAGCATGTGCCTCCCCCATTTTTTAAAGCCATTGTTCATGTGGATTAAAGAAAAAAGAAATGTAGTGTTCTTCAAAAGAAAACAGTTTCTGTGCCGCCAAAGCAGTACATCTTTTCCACTTTTTTTTTTGGTGACAAGTTTCTTGTAGGGAGGATTAATCACTGAGAAAAAGTCTTATATTTCACAGTTAATAGTAGAGTAGTGGCTAAGCTGAATGGTGCAGAGTTGATTCTGTGAAGATCTTGTTCCAATTCGCAAGGGAGGACATCAGCGTTCAGAAACCCTGAGGTAATTTTCTTTCCTCAAGTAAGGCTTGAAGAAATCACACCAGAGTGGTACAGTTGAGAGCAGACAGTTTGGCAAGCTACTGTACTTTCAGATTGAATTTGTTCTGCAGCTCTCTTCTCAGCCACATTTCTGGCTCAGCATTCATTTTTTATGTGATGTTCCATTTTTAAACCACCCTGGCCTTGAAAACCGTAATCTATAAATAGTCCAAAATATGTATTGTAAAATAGTAAGGGCTGTAATTTTTGCAGATAAGTATCTTTTTAGTGGTATTATATAAATTATGATTTTTGATATATGGCACACAGTATATGTATTACAATTTAAACTGCTGGTTATACGTAAACCAGAATATGTCTCAGGTTTCATTGCTTTGCAGTGTGATATCAGTCTTTGTCTTTCGGCTTTTCCCAGTTAGGGGTCGACACAGCAGATCACCGGTCTGCTAATGATTGGCAGTATTTTTTATGGGGCCGAGTTGCCAGCCCAATGCACAACCTTAGTGGAAGGCACACACACACCTACCTGCATGTCTTTAAAGTTTACGCAGCCACAGGGAGGACATGCAGACTCTGCACAGAAGGAACTCCAGCCAAGAATTGAACCGAAGAACCTGTTGCTGTGAGGCGACAACACTAACTGCTGTACCACCACAGCCAATACCTTTGCAGTGTGACATCAGGAAACTGTGAAAATACAGAGGTGTGAACAGTAAAGGTGTACTTTTTCATAAAAAAATGTTTTGGTTACAATTTTAATTACTTAATAAAAATTAAGGTCCTTTTCACACATTGTTTAATCAAGCTATAATTTACTGAAAGAACTTAACTCACAATCATGATTCTGATTATTTTTGCTCAGATATATTACTCAGCCTTCGCTGTTAGAGAATTTCAAGATTAATGGTTTTGCCAAGCTTGGTATCACACTTACACTGCATTATGGAGATTTTGCTGCAGAAGAATATAAAACAAACCGTTTTAGTTTTCCTAGAAAACTCTGAACGGTAGTTCCAAAAGCTTTAAAAGACACTTCCACCATCTAGTTTAGTTAGCCTCATCCCAGAGTTGGTTTTCTTCCTAACAGTCCATGGGATTCAGAAAGAGTTGGCATGAATGGTAATCCTTACCATGAATGGCTAATTTCTCATGGTAATCCTTTCCACTTCAGAGACTGCCCAACCGTACTGACTTTCCACAAGTGGAAGCTACCATGCAGAGATTGGTCCAGCTAGCTATGAAAAATGGTACAAAGGCAATTATGGGGAGGAGCTAATGCTAATTAACCATGTGCTGTCCCCTGGAAATTCCTGCAGCTATCTATATATGCTGCTAATTCAGAAAATCACTTGTGGCTACGTAAATTACCATGGACAAATATACTGACTCATCCAAAAGGCAACAATCACTCAAAGTCAGTGGAAGTAGCCACAGTGCGGATACGTTCGATGAAGTTTAGTGGAGACATATGGCTCTGTGTGTGTGTGTGTGTGTGTGTGTGTGTGTGTGTGTGTGTGTGTGTGTGTGTGTGTGTGTGTGTGTGCCCAACATGATGAATGGGCGGCCATAGCACACTAATGCCATATAAGGATTTCAGCATGAGCAGTAGATAAATATGATTCAGAGATGTGCAAATTAGTCAATAATGAGATCTTTTTCATTGCAGAAAAACGTGTCTCTGAACCACATTTTCATGTAACATGCCAATTGAACTACCTGTGGCAGGAAATTTATGGAACCTCGAGGCCACTCTCTGAATCCCAGGGCACGTCTTCTAGACATAGTTTAGTACTTTTTAACTCTTTCTTTCAGTTCTGTTTTCTTCTGCAACATATCATGAGATTTGCAGCTTTTTTTTTCCTTATTTTGATTTCACATCATTTTAGAAAGTAATCTGTCACAGCCTGTATGACATAGTGTTGAGAGCACACTTTCCATATACATTTATGCACACACACACACACACACACACATTATATATATATATATTATATATATATATATATATATATATATATATATATATATATACACACACACACACATACATACATGTATATATAAACTTGTTAGTCACCACCCAGTTAAAATCCTGAAAATGTGTCTTGCTGAGGTCATTAAAGTGCAATAAAGCATACACAACACCTAAAATATTTTTTTCTACACAGTTCTCAAGACAACTTTTTATGTAAATCTCAGGGATCAGTTGTGCTGTAACACTCCATAAACAGACCGACAAATACATTCATTCCAAACAGTGAAGTGTTGGCATTATCCATGCAGTTGTAGAACATTAAGGGTAGTGTGAAATAAACTGTCTGAAACTATTTACCACAGCTATGAAGTGTCAACTGCCAATCATAGGTGACCGAGCAGAGGTGCTAGACCCAACACAAAGCTAAGGTAGTGTAGGGAATTGTATAAATCTTTTCCAAGAAATGCAAGCTTAAGTACAAACCATAAACTTTTAATTAACTTATTTTAACTAAATACAATTTAAATGTAAAATGAAACCATCAAATGTAGCCATTTTAACTAAATTAGACTTAAATATATAAAAAGGAGTTATGTACTCACCATAACGTTCCATGTTTGTTGTCTATGATCTCACCTTCTTTCTTGCTTGTTGGGTTCGGAGCTGATACTCTGCCACATGGACAACAAGGCAGATTTTTTGTAGTTTATAGTGATGCCTAGCACTGAGCAGAGATGAATTGTGGTGTCCCTTGTCCTGGTGGTAGCGGTAAGGAGCCAGTCATCTAGATATGGAAACGCCCGGAATCCTAGATGCCTCAAGTGAGCCGTAACTACTGCCATGTATTTGAACACTCTGGGGGCTGTAGTGAGACCAAAGTGCAGAGATCTGAACTGGTAATGACTGGCTCTCAGCCCGAAGTGCAGATATCTCCTGGATCGCCTGTCCATCTTGATGTGGTAGTATGCATCCTGGAGATCGATGGAGCACATCCAATTGTCCTTTCCCAGAAAGGGAAGAATGGACTGCAATGTCACCATCCAGAACTTTGTTTTCTTGACAGACTTGTTCAGTCTGCGGAAATCCAAAATGGGCCTCCAGTTCCCTGTTTTCTTTGGAACTAAAAAGAACCTTGAATAAGTTCCGGGATCCAATTTGGTCTGCGGAGACTTCTTAGATGACTCGTTTTTCTAGCAACCTTTGAACTTCTAGGTTTGCTTGATCCCATAGTTTGGGTGGCACATCTGGGATTGACTTTTGTTTTCTGGGAAGAGGTGGCAGGGAGAAAGAAATGTTGTATCCCCTGGATATTATCGACTGTACCCATGTGCCTTTTGTAATACTTTGCCAGGCTTCCGGGTACAGTGACAAATTGCCCCCGACTGTCTCCAGAAGTGGACAGGCGGGCCTCCTTTCAGGAAAACTGGAAGGGCCTACCAGAGAAAGTGTCTCTGTCGCCCTGATTCTGCAGACCCCCTCTGCTGCGAGTGCGGCGTCTCCCATTATTGTTTCCCCCTCTGCCCCTGGGTGAAAAGTCACCATGTGCATCAGGCGATGCCCCCTGTGATTTCCGGAACCACATTTTCCTGCCTTTTTGACCTTTGGGATAAGGTCTAGTAGGCGCGGAGAAACGTACTCCCATGGCAGACACAGTTTCCCATCTTGCTAACACCTGGTAAGAGTCTCTTTTACCTTGGGGCCGAACAGTGATGAGCCATTAAATGGGGCATTGGTAAAGGAAGACTTGAAGGGCTCCACGAACTTGCAAAGGCGCATCCAGGAATGTCTCAGGTAAGGCAATTCTTGTGCCTGCTGCCCTGCTCGCTCCATCAGCTGTGTAAAAGATAAGCCGCATGGATGAGTTGACTATAGAAGACAAGGTCACAAGCTGGGAAGCAGTCTTGTCTGAAGCTCCCGTGGCTGTAGGATCCTGGAGAGCATCTCCCAGCTCTTTGAGGAGATCCCTTTGAAGACGAGTGAAATGGGACAAATAATTCAGTGACCCAAGGGTAAAACCCACTGATGAAAACACACACGTCCTGTATCTGTCCACCGTATGGGACTCCTTGTTCAGCGGATGGACAGAAGAAGTTTCTGCTAATTCCTTCTTTGTGGCTGCTGCAACCACCATAGCATCAACTGGAACACCTTTAGTTAGGAACAGTTTGTCCTCTGGCGCTGTGATAAACTTATTGGACCTCCTTGGAACCGGTTCCACAGAATCCAAAGAGCTCCACGCCTTTCAACTGACCACTCCCGGCAGCTGGTCGAAAGGAGGAGACACCCAAGAGGTGGAGGGTTGGGAGCCAAATGTCTCCAAGTATCTTCAGAAGGGGAAAGGGATTTCCAGCCACCCCTCTGCTTGAGGATTTCAAGGAGTCTGAAAGAGACATCCTCTGAGTGGGACCCATGGGGACCTTTCTGAGTTCTCCAAGTCCGTGTCTGATGTGAGAGACTCGGGGGTCTAAATGCTTCTTCTTACAAGTCCTCTTCAGAGGGGTACTCTGGGGAGGTTTTGGAAGGGGTGGTCACCCGAGGGGGCATCCTTGGGCATTGGCTCACTACGCTTTGGATGGAGGAGTGGTGTGGAGGTAGACACCGGCTCCGAAGGGGACGGAGCAACTGAAGCCGAGGGTGGAGCTGTCTGGGAGGACAGCACACTCATCATCACCTTGAAGGCACCACAATCCTGGCCCGAGGGAGTCTCCAGCTCTGAAAAGCCTGGAGATGTCCCCCACACCAAGGGTGATGGCTCTGAGGCTGATGTGGGTGCCAAACTCACCTGCACCGAAGCCCCAAGTGGGAGAGTAGGATCAGACAGGGGTCCAATCTTACTCCCCCTCATGATGCCGACGAGGGAGTGTCGAGGGAGTGTCTGCCCCCAGATCCCTCGATAGAAGGTGGTATCGATGAGATTGGATTAGATGTTGGAACTAAGAGACTGGTGGTTTTCGGATCCAACTGTTCCACCACAATGACTTCCATGCATTCTGGCTCCGAACTCAGGTGAGTCGAAGGAGAAATTGATGACAAAGTAGGCTGGGTAGTCAGCTCCACATCCATATGGGCTGGGCTCGATAACGTTTTGTCCCAAGTAACCTCTTCACCACCCTTCTCCACATCATCATCCGAAAGGCTCCTAGATGATCAAGAGGAATGGGTGGACGAGTGATGACTACCTGTCAGAGACTGGAGCAGTGGAGACTGTGGTATGGAATGTACCGGCTCCAAAGAGGGAGACCAGTTGCTTTTTTGACTCCTGGCCGGTTCCAAAGACACTGGAGGAACCGAAGGAGATTGTGTCTTGTTGGACCCGACTGACTTTGGATCCAATGATCTTGTTTGTTTGTCTTGTCCCTTCGATGGTTCCGAGCTCGGAGCCGACGAAGATGCTTTCTTGGAGGGCTTGTCAGACTTACCAACCTGATTTCCTTCCACAGATGCCTCAAAAGGCCCTTTAAGTAACCCTCTCAGAATTAATTTTTCTGCTCCTGCAGGACCCTAGAGCCAAATCCATGACAAATGGAACAAGAGTCCTGCAGATGAACGGCTCCCAGGCAGTCGGAGCCGAGGATCGGCTCTGAACCCATCCAGCAAGAAAGAAGGCGAGAGAAGACAACTAACATGGAACGTTATGGTAGGTACATAACTTCTAATTATAAGCAGCTAAAAACATTTGATGTTATGTCGTTTCTATCTTGCCTTCATTCTTGCTTGTTGGGTTCAGAACCGATACTCTGCTCCGACTCAGCCGCATTCTAAAGCTCGAGAGCTCCCACTAGCTCGAGGGTAGACCCTATCCCAACATGCCTAGTGAGAGTTACCGAGATCTTGTTTGCTCCCTGAAGCCTCGGGATTGCTTAGACTCGGCACTTGCTTAGCTTGAGAACTCCTTTTACCAGCTCGAGGCAACCCTATATCCCATGATGCAAGGCGGGACTACCTCAGATCTCGTTTGGTAGCTAACCTACCCTGCTAAGGACTAACCTAAAATATTTTAGGAAACCCAAGTTCATAATAAAGGAGTCCTCTAATGAAGGCTCAGGAGGAAACAACCTGATAGGAACTCTTCAAGATCTGTCCAGGCCAGGGGGAAGGAGGGAGGGACGCAAGAAAGAAGGCGAGAGAAGACAACTAACATGGAACGTTATGGTAGGTACATAACTTCTAAATGTTAAGTTGGCAATCTCGCCTTCATTCTTGCTGGATGGGACCGCGTCCCTAGCACCTGTATCCCGGGTGGCTCAATGGAACAGACTCTTGAGAACTGTGGAACCAAAACTGGCTCTGTCTCTGGAGGCCAAATCTAACTTGTAATGAGAGACAAAGGTATGAGGAGTGGCCCAAGTAGCTGCTGCACAAATGGTATCAATGGGTAGTCTATCCTGAAAGGCTGCAGAACTGGATAGACTCCTGGTTGAGTGTGCTTTCGGTTTAGAAGGTAGTTGCTTGCCTCTGAGTGAATACACATAAGAAATGGTGGAAGACAACCATCTGGATAAGGTCACTTTAGACACTGGGAGACCTTTCCTGTTTTCTGCATAGGAGACAAATAATTGGTCCGATTTCCTGAATTGTTTCGTTCTGTGCAAATAGTACCTGAGCTGACGATGGACATCCAAAAAATGAAGCTTTTGTTCAGCTCTGTCAGAATAGTTTGGGAAAAAGACTGGTAGATCGATGGATTGATTAATATTGGTTTGAGAAACAACTTTGGGGAGAAAGGACGGGTTAGTTCTTAAGGATACCCTGTCCTTGTGAAAAACCAAGTAAGGGGAACGGATGCAGAGAGCTTGAATCTCAGAAACCCTTCTTGATGAAGTTACAGCCAGTAAAAATATAGTTTTCCAGGTCAATAATTTCAATGAACATGAAGCAGACGGTTCGAAGGGTGGTAACATTAAGGATGCCTACATTAAATTTAGATCCCATTGAGGAGGATGTTTTATTGGCGGCTTTAGGAGAAACACTCCTCTCAGAAAGGCCTTGCATAGTCTATGAGACATAATGTTATGATCTTGCAAGCCAACATGATACTTGGAAATAGCAGCCATTTGAACTTTTACTGTAGATGAAGAAGATCCTGACTGAAACACTTCAGCCAGGAAATCTAAAACAGAATGCACAGGAGCAGTAAAGGGATCGATATTTCTGGAGTTTGCCCAAATGGAAAAACGTCGCCACTTACTAGCATAAACGGTTCTGGTGGACGACTTTAAAGAAGCCACTAAGATATCTCTGACCGGATCAGAGATCATAGGAAGCCTGGCTAGGGAAGGAAGTGGAGCAACCAAGCAGCGAGGTTGAGAGAACGAATGGCCCGGTGCTGTTGACCTGACTGGTGGCTCAAGAGATCTGGAACTGTGTCCAGATGCCAGGGCTGCACCAGGAGGTGACGATGCAGAGACGGAAACCAAAATTTGTCGAGGCCAGTAAGGGGCAATGAGAATCAACTTGGCCCTCAAAATGGTGGCTTTCTGAATAACCTGTGGAATCAAGGGAAAGGGAGGAAAAGCATACAGAAGTCCCCGGGGCCAATCCTGGGTTAGAGAGTCTCTCAGGGGTTGGCCTGGTAGGGGAAAGAGGGTGAAAAAAATCGGGGCACTTGTTGTTTTGGGGTGTAGCAAAAAGATCGCAACAAGGTGTGCCCCACTTCAGAAAAATCCGGTCCACTACAGATTGATTGAGAGACCACTCGTGAGGCATGAGAATGGATCTGCTCAGCCTGTCCGCCAAGAGGTTGGACCTGCCGGGGATGTGCGTTGCTATCAGAAACCGATGAGAGGAGATTGCCCATTGCCAAAGTCTGAGAGCTTCTCGACACAACGGATAGGACCTGGTCCCGCCCTGCTTGTTGATGTACCAGACCACGGACATGTTGTCCGTTTGTACTGCAATAGTCCCCGCGGGAAGAAAGTCGTTGAGGGCTTGCAACGTTAAAAGCACCGCTCTCATCTCCAGGACATTTATGTGCAGATGGTATTCTATAGGTTGCCACGTCCCGTGGACCATCCTGCCCTGATAATGCCCCCCCCACCCGATCAGAGAGGCATCCATAGTAACTGTGGCAACTGGAGGAGGGGGAACAAAAGGTCGGCCCTGATGAAGAAGAGGGGAAGATATCCACCAGTTCAGATGAGTCCTGCACGATTGTGTGACTAAGATTTCGTGCCTCATCGGAAGACTGTGGAACGACCACTGAGTGAATAACATCCACTGCAGAAGACGCATGTGGAAGCAAGCCAGTGGTAGAAGAACAATGGCCGCTGCCATAAGACCTAGAACCTTTAGAATCAGTCTGGCTTTGACTTTGCTGCTCTGCAATAAAATCCGAACGTATTTTTGGATGTCCAGAATTCTTTGATCTGTTAGTCTGGCTAACATTTTGACGGTGTTTAATTCTGCGCCTATAAAGGTGATAGATTGGCAAGGCCGCAGAGAAGATTTTTCAAAATTCACTGAAATTCCCAAACTCCTGCAAAGCTGCAGAGTGTAGTCTCTGGTCTGAAGAAGCTGACACCTGGTGGTGGCGGAGAGGAGCCAGTTGTCTAAATAAGGAAACATCTGGAATCCTTGACGTCTCAGATGAGCTGTGACCACTGCCATGCATTTGGTAAACACTCTGGGGGCTGAAGTGAGACCAAAGGGCAGGGCTCTGAATTGGTAGTGACTGGTCCCTAGCCGAAAGCGGAGAAAACTTCTGGAGCGCCTGTGAATCTTTATGTGATAGTACGCGTCCTGAAGGTCTATAGAGCACATCCAGTTGTCCTTGCCCAGAAAGGGCAGAATGGACTGAAGCGTGACCATCCGGAATCTTGCCTTCTTGACAAATCTGTTTAGACTGCTCAGGTCTAATATTGGTCTCCAATCTCCCGTCCTTTTGGGGACCAAAAAGAATCTTGAGTAGATGCCGGATCCTACTTGGTCTGCCGGAACAGTCTGGACGGCTCTTTTTTCTAGGAGTTTTAAAACCTCCTGTTCTGCCAAATCCCTTTGACCGGGTGAGATGTCTGGAAGGGATTGTTGAGGTACAGGATACCTTTGGAAGGGGATTTTGTAACCCTCGGATATGATCGACTGTACCCACATATCTTGTGAAAGGGAATGCCAGGCTACTGGGTACAGCGAAATCCTTCCCCCGACTGCCTCCAAGGGTGGACAGTCGGGCAACACCTCAGGGGTGCTGAAAGGGCTTCTCAGGAAGAGACTCCCTGTTGCCCTGGTTCTGAGGACCCCCCCCTGCCTCTAGGGTGGCGTCTATTATTGTTACCCCTCTGCCTCTGGGGGTAAACTGACCACGTGTGTCCGGTGTAGCTCCTTGGGCTTTGCGGAACCACATCTTCCCTCCCTTCTGACCCTTGGGATAGGGTCTAGAAGAGGTGGAAAAATGGACTCCAATGGCAGAAAGAGTTTTACCGTCCTGCTCACACCTGGTCAAGGTTTCCTTCACCTGAGGTCCGAACAAAGCCGAACCGTCAAAGGGGGTATTGGTGAAGAACGCCTTAAAGGGGTCCGCAAAATTACAAAGCCGCATCCAGGCTTGACGTCTAAGAGCCACTCCTGTGCCTCCGGCCCTGCTCGCTCCATCGGCTGCATAGGATATGAGCCGCATGGAGGAGTTGGTTAAGGAATTCAGGATTGCTAGCTGTGAGGAAATCTTTTCTTGAGCCCCAGCAGCAGAAGGATCCTGGACTACTTCACCTAGTTCCTTGAGAATATCTCTTTGAAGCCTGGTGAAGTGACAAAGGTAGTTCAGCGAACGCATAGCAAAGGTCGCTGAAGAAAACATCCGCTTTCCATACCTGTCCATGGTCCTAGAATCTTTGTTAGGAGGATGGACAGGTACTGAAGGATCCGCAAGTTCCTTCTTAGTGGCCGCCACCACCATAGCATCCACAGAGACGCCCTTGGAAAGAAACTGTTTGTCCGTAGGGGCCGTAATAAATTTGGATGGTCTCCTGGGAACAGGTTCCACAGAATCTGGAGCTGCCCACGCCTTCCGAGCCACTACCTGCATAAGTGGGTCGAAAGGCGGAGACACCCAGGAGGTGGAGGGTCGGGATCCAAAAGCCTCCAGGTATACCGACTCATCCTCGGAGGGATCAATGGAGGGCCAATTCCCCCTCTGTTTGAGGAGCTCAAGGATGTCTGAAAAGGAGACATCCTCAGAGAGGGATCGTGGGGAACCCTCCGACTCATCTAAGTCGGTATCAGATGTAGTAGACTCAGGGGAGTCTGTGTGTTTCCTCTTACACGTCCTCTTCCGAGGGGGTTCCCCTGCAGGATCAGGAGAAACCTCGGAAGAGGAAGATATTCCCAATGGGGAAACCTGGGGCGATGGATCCCTGGGCCTGAGAGCAAGAGGCTGGCAAGAGGCGTCTACAGGCACCGAAGAGGGAGGAGCTAGAGGGATGGACCGTTGACCTGGCTCAGGTGCCAGGACACTCCTCATCATCTCAAAGGCTCCCCTCCCCGGGAGACCGGAATATTCCCGTTCTGAGGAAATAGGAATTCCCGGCTCCACTGAGAGGGAAGGCTCTGAGGCCGATGTCGGTGCCGAGCTTACCAAAGCCGAAGCCCCGAGAGGGAGAGCGGGGTCGGACAAGGGTCCGATGCCACTAGCCCCCTCGGAGCCGACAAGGGAAACTCGACGACCGGATCCCTCCAAGGAAGGTCTCAAGGAGGAGATCGGAGCCGAAGACAACGGAGCCGAAAAAGGATGCATCGGTTCCGGCGCCGACACAGTCGCTGTCCCGAGAAGCTCCGGCTCCGAACTCTGGTGGGGAGTCGGAGGAGGAAGTTCCAGGGGTGGAGCAATAGCCGAAGTCTGCTGAGACGGGCTATGGAGCATTTGGGCCAGTGCCTGCGACTTTAACAGCCTGCTTACCACCCTCTCTAAATCGTGGTCAGACAGCCTGGAAGATCTCGAAGATCGGCTCCAATGACTCCGCTCCGACAAAAGAGGAGACCTCGGAGCCGAGTGGATAGATTCCAAAGACGGGGACCGAGATCTCTTCTTGGATGAAGTCATCGGAGCCGACGTCCTATGGGTTTCAGATGGAGCCGAAGGCTTCTCGGCTCCGATACTGGATACTGTGTCGGCTCCAGCCGGAGCCGACAAGGCAACAGCAGATTGGGTGTCGGAACCGATCGGAACCGACCCTGGCTGAGAAGAAGAAAGATCGGCTCCGGCCGGAGCCGATCTCGACTCCAAAGGAGTCGGAGCCACCGGGGAAGGCTTGGAAGCTGTAGCCTGACCCTTAGATGGCTTGGAAGGCTTACTGGACCCAGGTTTAGTGGGTGAACCTTCCGGCTTTAGCAAGCCACGGAGGATTAACTTATTCCTCCTTTCCTGCAGGACTCGCTGGCTAAAAGAGTGACACAAAGCACAGGAGTCCTGCAGGTTTAAAGGCCCCAGGCAGTAAACACAAGAAGTGTGGCCGTCTGTCAGAGACATTTTCTGACAGCACGAGTCACACTTCTTGAAGCCCGAGACCTTTACCTCCTTAGACATAGTCTAAGAAAAGAGTAACAAAATACTCACCCACACACACACAAAAACAGTCACACAAATTAATCCCACAAACACAGACACACAGACAGGGATTAATAAGGAAGGCCTAGGCCTAACTGAACTTTTTAAACTTTTTCTATAAAGTAAAAAATTTTTTTAACTATAAGGGGAATAGGGTGATTGTATGGACACTACACACTAAAAAATAGGAAAGGGGGAAGATAAACCCTGACTAAAGCTGTTTGAAAAACTCAAACTTACCTCAGCTGGCAAAAAGGAGACCTCTTCGCAAAGCGGCAAACGAGATCTGAGGTAGTCCCGCCTTGCATCATGGGATATAGGGTTGCCTCGAGCTGGTAAAAGGAGTTCTCAAGCTAAGCAAGTGCCGAGTCGGAGCCGAGGATCGGCTCCGAACCCATCCAGCAAGAATGAAGGCGAGATTGACAACTTAACATCTAGTTCTTTTAGAGCAAGTCAGTAAAAATGAAAAATTAGCACTGTTTCCAGAGACACCCAAAGAATCATACGACTCATAACACTATTACTAAGTAAACACAGAAACAAACCTCCTAATGTATCTAGGCTTTATCATATTATGGGACACAATGTCTTATGGGAGTAAGATGATGAGATTGAAGAACATCATCATATTAGTATGGCAGTCACATAAAGGAATTATTGGTAATAATAAACTTCAAAATAATACTAACACTCTAAGAAAAATACTGCATCATTTGTAATGTCCAGGAAATTGAGATATGGTGAATATTTATTCTGAAATTTCTGGGTAGAATTTTCCTTTAATAAAAAAAATAATCTCGGCTAAATTAAACTAACTCTAGGTGGCATAATGGTTAAGGTCTTCACCTCTCATACACAAGGTACAAGATTCGGTCCTGACCTCTGGCGAATGCCTCTTTGGAGTTTGCATATTCTCACTGTGTCTCTGTGGGGTATCTCTTACCTCCAAAAAAAGCATCCCGAGTGCTTCCATCTCAAACTCACTCAAGAATGTTGCTGTGGGCAGTAGCATAGATTCCAGAAGGTGTCCTGTAGTGGCAAGAGTTGTATAGACCAAATGCTTTGGGCATCTACTGTGATGCACAGTATCCTCAAGAAAGGAGAACTTGGATCACGGACTGTATGTCGTGGTAGGGTTAGCCACCTGATGGTATGAAAATGTGGCTCTAGATAAATTTGGTTGACTACTGTTGCCAAAAGGACATTGGTATTTGCCAGTGTTAAGTGGGTTGAGGACCAGCCTACATCAGAAACCCATGCTAACAGTGGGAGGGGTGTATATGAACCTACTGGCCAGTGAGTGCTGCCCATTATGTCCAGCAGGCTGGATCAATAAGCTACTAGCTAGCTGGTATCCAGTTGCTCAGTTTGAGTTACCTGGAATAGCACTGTTGAGTGAAATATGGATGTAAATCCAATCAGCCTACCAAATGAACTAAGAAATGCTATTCTCAGTGTAGGTTCACTAACAGTATGGAGCTTGGAAGTGGATGACATGATTGTAAGGAAGAGGCTGAATATCCTATGTATCCTGGAGACAAGATGGAAGGACAGAGCAGCAACACCACTTGGCTTGGGATCCAGAGTCTACTACTCAGGAGGAGAACAGGCTAAAAATGAAATGGGAATAGTGGTGAGGGAGAGGTTACAGAAAAATGTGATGGATGTCATCAGAATTCGTGACAGACTCATGGCAATCAGACTACAGCCTACTGATAAGCCAGTATTAATAACTTCAGCCTATGCCCCCCCCCCCCCTAGCAGGGCTGTAATAGTGAGGAAAATAATGCATTCATACAGCAATTGCAGGGCCTACTAAATAAAGCAAGATAACATGAATTGTTGATAATGGGTGACCTGACTGCACATATTGGACAGACAGGACAGAATATTAGGAATACCTATGTCCACATGGCTGGGGCAATAGGAATAAGGAAAAAGAGACCATTCTAGACTTCTCACAAATGGCTTGATAGCCAACACATGGTTCAAAAAGAGAGAGAATCTCATACAATAGCTACCAACATGCAACAACAACAGACTTTCTCCTTGATAGTAAAGGCAATGAAAGGAAAGGAAAGAGGAGGGTAGGGTAGAATAAGCAAATGCAAAGTCAAACCCAAGTGAAAGAGTCAGCCCACAGTATAAAACACTAGCACTGGTTGCCACAATCGGCTATAAACATTGGTCAGAGAAGACTCTAATGTCAAAGACCAGGATGAAAACCTGGAAGTTGACTGGAGAGAAAGCACAACAGTTCAAGGAATTATTCGGGACTCTAGCTCCTCAAGAAGAGGAAATTAGTATAGTTGAAGAAGAAGAATTGCAGCACCTCAAAACAGCATGTTAGAGGACTGCAGAACTGATATGCATCCAAACCAAGTATGGAGACAAGGTACATAAGGAAAGTTGGCAGCGGAATGCAGACATCCAGGAAGTCATCAACAGAAAGAAGGAATGCAGGAAAAAGTGGGAGACAGAAAAGACCGACCGGGCATGGAAGGAATACTGGCTGGCTAACAAAGAGGTTAAGAACAGAGTTGAAATAGCAAAGAAAAGAGCATCAGAGGTACTCTACCAGCTTCTGCAAAGTTACTCAGTAAATGGAACAATGAGCAGGGAATCAGAGGTACTCTACCAGCTTCTGGAATGTTACTCAGTAAATGGACTCATGAAGCTAGGTTTCAAAGCAAAGACAAAAGATGAAGATAGTCAGACACCCTTCGTAAAGGATGACAGCAGCAACCTGCTCCTCAGCCCACAGGACATCAAAAGCAGATGGAAGGAGTACTTCCAGCAGTTTCTGAATGAACAAAGCCCTACAGAAGTTGTAGTGCCCTAGAAACAGCCTTCGGAGAGAGAAGAGGAGGAGCCCACCCTAGCAGAAGTAAAAACACCCCTAAGGAAAATGAAGTTGGGGAAAGCAGCAGGCTCAGATGAGGCCACAGCATATATAATAAAGATGCTGGGTGAGGTCGGAAAGAAATGTGGAGACAGACATATCCCAGATGACCTGAAAATGAGCATACCAGTGTCTTTGTTAAACAGCAAAGGGGACATTCACAACTGTGGGCAGTACAGAGGTATGAAACTCCTGTCATATTGCATGAAAGTTATAGAGAGGGTGATTGATAAATATGCAGAGTAGTTAAACATAAGATGGGAGATGAGCAGTTTGAATTTAGATCAGGATGTAGCACAAGTGATCCAATGTTTGCAGTGAGGTTGTCTTTTCACACATGACATCAGATTTTAAGATTATCTTTCCTCACACCCTAATCCCAGACTGCCACTTTCCCACACCCATCCCGGTAGATGACTACACAGACTGCATCCCCCTCCCTTTTGCAGATTCCTGGATCCACCACTGGAATGGGCATATGAAATGTTGTTCTACAATGTGTGCAGGTGGGCAATGCCTGTAGATATGCAGGTAGGTTAGAAACATTCATACTGTGGAATTTAAACAGAGATAGCACTACAGTAACAATCAGGAAATCCACCCTTGCTATCCCTGTACTGCAGTCTTGGAGTTGGTATATATAAGGTGCAGGGGGTAAAAACTAGAACATGTGTATTTGAGTGTAATTGTACATCACACAGGATAACCATTTCGCTTAAGTAAGATTCACAATAGTGCAGTTTTGGAAGTGTGTACTTTCATACAACTGGTATCAGCAAACTACCGTTCAGTAAACTGAAAATTCAATTAGTAGTAGACCTATATATATATATATATATATATATATACATATATATATATATATATATATATATATATATATATACATACATATATATATATATATATATATATATATATATATATATATACATATATATATATATATATATACATATATATATATATATATATATATAAATATATAAATATAAACACATATACATATTCATAAAAAGAAAGCTATGAAACTATTTAAGAAAGACATGGCGAGTACAAAGCTTCATCTGATGTCAATTTTCATTCATTTCTCAACAATTGGTACAGAGTCCCCAGATACCTAAATTTCCAGGTGGACTCCAAGGAAGGATGTTCCTGAGCACAGCTGAGCCAAAGGCTGATTTTCCCCTACAGACCGGGTCCAATTTGTAATGAGTGATACAAGTATGAGGATTGGTCCAGGTTGCAGTTGCGCATACATCATCCACGGAAGCTTTACTGGAAATTATTGATTATTTATTTCGACAGCTATATTCATAAAGAAAAGGGATATGAATATTAAGGAGATGTTGGAACATCAAGGTATAGAGAATAGGATAAGTAGATCCCAAAAGAATTGTGGGATGCACAAGTGTGGGTTCTGTCAACAATGCAGTAACATTTTGGAGCAAGACAGTACTTTTATTCCATCTAGGAAGTTCAAAATGAGAGCCAAGGAACACTTCAACAGTAAAAGGGTTGTTTACATCAGTATTTGCCTAACATGTTACAGCTTTTATGTAGTGAAAACCGAGAGGCCTTTGAAAAGACGAACATATGAACATTTGTATGAAATTACCCTGAAAAGAGATACCAATGCCCTATACAGACATCAGAGACAATGCTTGGATTGTAAATTCAAGTTTTCTGTACTGGAACAAATAAGACAAGATGCTAGGGGTGGGCCATGTGAAGCCTGCTTAGAATATAAAGAACTATATTGGCAGCTAAGATTAGATGCAATGAAAAAAAAACAGGTCTAAATGACCACTTGAGTATTAATAGTGTCCTGAAGTTGAAGGCAGCCAAACTTTAGGTGAAAACAATTTTTTGTTTTAATTTTTTTTAATTTAGTAGACTAAAATGTGTAATTACAACTACTAACTTTGTACATTTTTTTTAATTAGAACAGAAGTTTAATTGTAATACACACACTACTATTTTAACAGGCATTGACAAGGGAGGATGAGTTTGTTAAAGAGTTAGACATTTACCATTGACAACCTAATTAATATGCATGAGGTTAAACTATTGGTTTCAATTATTTTGAACTTGTACAAAAATGGTTGATAGCCAGTAATTTATGTTATGATGAAACTCAGGATTTACCTGGGTGAAAGCGCTTAACTTGCATTGTGGTTTTTACTGCAATGTCATTTTTATTATTACCAATAACTGAGTGCAACATTAAAAGAAGGTTTTGTGGCTCATGACTGGTGGTGTGCTTTTCTACAGTTACGGTTTGTGCTATTGCTGGTTTCTGGTCATTTGAGCACCATGGCAGAGTCAATGGAATCTTTAATATTGGACTGCTGGAACTATTTTTTAAACTTCCTTATCCAGTTCTGAAAAAAACGGTCACTCGGACTGAGTTTCAGAGGTTGTCAGACTTGGTGGAGTGGATTGCAGTGAATCAGCCGATCCAAACCAACATTTTGAACTCTAGTCTGCCTGGGAATCATCAGCAGTTCCTGGCAGAGGGTAACTATCAGCCACAGGGCGTGAATGCGACATCCACGAGTTGAGTAATGGCGGATCTGGGCTGAACAGCCAAGTAATGAGAGGGACTGCAGCTTCCTAGACGGCTAACTACCAGAACGAGTGTTTTGGAAGAGGAATTAACTTAAGCAACAACAGTGGAGACTTTGACATTTCGGCTTGGGCTGGTAAGCAGTTTAATTTCTTTGAAACACAACAGCCCAGTGTGGAGACCTACAAGGACATTATATTGACATTTAAAAACGAATTAATGCAACTCAAGGGGTTGCAAATGGAAACAGATTACCTTAACGAATGTATAAATGTACGGAGAGTATCTAAAGGGTTAAGAATTGCGAAATACCCTAACAATGTAGAAGTGAATAGTATTTACCACAAAGAATTAATTTAATTATTTAACAACTTTGGTACTGAGCTTTTAAAGCTGATGGTTAGAAGGTATTGTGAACACAGGGACAAAATGTTAATGAGAAGTTATGTACCTACCATAACGTTCCATGTTAGTTGTCTTCTCTCCCTTCTTTCTTGCTGGATGGGTTCGGAGCCAATCCTCGGCTCCGACT
This sequence comes from Protopterus annectens, assembly GCF_019279795.1. Classification (NCBI taxonomy): domain Eukaryota; kingdom Metazoa; phylum Chordata; order Ceratodontiformes; family Protopteridae; genus Protopterus; species Protopterus annectens. The sequence continues at coordinate 1,127,357,647 of NC_056743.1, forward strand.
CGGCCACTTACTAAAGCTCGAGAGCGAATTTTACCGGCAAGAGGCAACCCTATATCCCATGATGCTACACAGATCTCGTTTGGTAGCTAAAGAAAAATTATGGAATATAGTCCTCCAACTGGAGAGGAGGAGGAAAAAGGGAATAATCCCGCCAAAGAGACCAATCTAATCTAGTGACACTAGTAAACTATTTAGCTGGAAATGCTAGATCAGGACTCTTCTAGGAAGAGGAACAATCTTCTCGGTCTGTCCAGGCTAGGGGGATGGTGGGCGGGACGCAAGAAAGAAGGCGAGAGAAGACAACTAACATGGAACGTTATGGTAGGTACATAACTTCTCAATGTTAAGTTGTCAATCTCGCCTTCATTCTTGCTGGATGGGACCGCGTCCCTAGCACCTTTATCCTGGATGGCTCAATGGAACAGACTCTTGAGAACTGTGGAACTAAAATTTGCCCTGTTTCTGAAGGCCAAGTCCAATTTGTAATGCGAAACAAAGGTATAAGGAGAGGCCCATGTGGCTGCTGCACAAATAGTGTCTATTTGTAGTCTAGCTTGAAAAGCTATAGATGTAGCTAGTGCTCTAGTTGAATGGGCTTTTGGCCTAGAAGTCAACTCTCTACCTCTGAGTTGATAAATGCATGTAATCACAGAAGACAGCCACCTAGATAGGGTTACCTTAGATATCGGAAGGCCTTTCCTTTTCTCTGCATATGATAAAAACAGTTGATCAGATTTCCTAATTTGTTTGGTTCTGTCCAAATAATATCGGAGCTGGTGATGAATATCCAGATAATGTAGTTTTTGCTCCGCCCTATTAGTATAATTTGGGGAAAAAACTGGGAAATCAATAGATTGATTTAAGTTAGTCTGCGACGCCACCTTGGGTAAGAAAGATGGATTAGTCCTTAGAGAAACTCTTGTCTTTGTGGAAGATTAAGTAGGGAGGACGAATGCAGAGGGCATGAAGCTCAGATACTCTCCTAGCAGAAGTAATGGCGACTAGGAAGAGTGTCTTCCAAGAAAGAAATTTCAATGAAAAGGAAGCCGCAGGTTCAAAGAGGGGAAGAATCAAGGATGTTGAGACTAAATTTAGATCCCACTGTGGTGGAGGATCTTTGATCGGAGGCTTAAGTAAAAATACACCTCTAAGGAATGCCTTGCAAAGCTTATGGGACATGATGTTGCGGTCCGACAAGCCTATATGAAAATTTGAAATGGCTGCCAACTGAACTTTAACTGTGGAGGAAGAAGATCCTGAGTGAAAAATTTCAGCTAGGAAGTCCAAGACCGAATGAATCGGAGCAGTAAAGGGATCTATATTCCTAACTTTTGCCCAGAAGGAGAAACGTTGCCATTTACTAGTGTAAATCCTTCTGGTGGAAGATTTAAGGGAAGCTACTATGATATCCCGGACGGGATTAGAAATCATAGGAAGCCTGGCTAGGGACGGAAGTGGAGCAACCAAGCAGTGAGGTTGAGAGAAGGTATGGATTGGTGCAGCTGCCCCGACTGGTGGGTCAGAAGATCTGGAACCGGGTCCAGATGCCAAGGCTGTACCAAAAGATAACTATGCAGGAACGGAAACCATATCTGTCGAGGACAATAAGGGGCAATGAGAATCATCTTGGCTCTCAAGGCGGTTGCTTTCTGAATTACTTGTGGTATTAGAGGAAAAGGAGGAAAAGCATAGAGAAGTCCCCGGGGCCAATCTTGGACTACAGCGTCTCTGGGGGGATGGCCTGTAAGAGGGAAGAGGGTGAAGAAGTCGGGGAATTTGCTGTTTTGAGGCGTAGCAAAAAGATTGCGCAAGGAAGGCCCCACTTCTGAAAAATCTCTTCCGTCACACATTGTTTGAGAGACCACTCGTGAGGCATGAGAATAGCTCTGCTCAACCTGTCCGCTATGATGTTTGACTTCCTGGGGATATGCGTTGCTATCAGAAACCGCTGAGAAGAGATTGCCCACTGCTAAAGTCTGAGTGCCTCTCGACACAGGGGATAGGACTTGGTTCCGCCCTGCTTGTTGATATACCACACTACGGACATATTGTCCGTTTGGATTGCAATAGTCCCCAGGGGAAGAGAGTCATGGAGGGCTTGCAACGTTAAAAGCACTGCTCTCATCTCCAGGACATTTATATGCAGGTGGCATTCGAAAGGTTGCCAAGTGTCATGGACCATCCTGCCCTGAAAATGCCCCCCCCCCACCCGATCAGGGAGGCGTCCGATGTAACCGTGGCGACCTGGGTGGGAGGAACAAAGGGTCTGCCTTGATGGACTTGAGGGGACAATATCCACCAGGACAGATGCCTTTTGCAAGCTGGAGTTATCATGATCTTGTGATGCATAGGAAGTTGTTGAAAGGACCACTGGGCGAAAAGCATCCACTGTAGGAGATGCATGTAAAAGCGGGCAAGGGGAAGAAGTGTTATGGCGGCCGCCATAAGACCCAATACTTTCAGGGCATACCCGGCCTGAATTTTGTCGCTCTGAAGAAGAACATGGATGTGGTTTTGAATATCTAAGATCCTTTGATCTGTTAATTTTGCTGAAAGTTGTACGGTGTCCAAATTGGCGCCTATAAAGGTAATAGATTGACAAGGCGACAAGGCAGATTTTTCAAAATTTATAGAGATTCCTAGCCCTCTGCAAATGTGAATGGTGTAATCTCTGGCTTGGAGAAGTTGATGCCTGGTGGTGGCAGTGAGGAGCCAGTCGTCTAGATATGGAAACACCTGGAATCCTTGACGTCTCAAGTGAGCCGTAACCGCTGCCATACATTTGGTGAACACTCTGGGGGCTGTAGTGAGACCAAAGGGCAGGGCTCTGAATTAGTAGTGACTGGCCCCCAGCCGAAAGCGGAGAAAACTTCTGGAGCGCCTGTGAATTTTGATGTGATAGTACGCATCCTGAAGGTCCACCGAGCACATCCAATTGTCCTTGCCCAGAAAGGGTACAATGGACTGTTGCGTGACCATCTGAAATCTTGTTCTCTTTACAAACTTGTTTAGTTTGCTGTGATCTAATATTGGTCTCCAGTCCCCTGTCTTTTTCGGTACTAAAAAGAACCTTGAGTAGATTCCGGATCCTAGTTGGTCTGCTGGGACTGGCTGGATGGCTCTTTTTGCTAGCAGTTTTGATATCTCTGGTACTGCTAGTTCCCTTAGACCGGGTGGAACATCTGGAAGGGTCCCTTTTTGCTGAATTGGGGTTTGGATAAAGGGAATTTTGTAACCCTCGGATATGATCAACTGTACCCATTTGTCTTGAGTAAGGGAAAGCCACGCTTTTGGGTACAATGACAATCTTCCCCCGACTGCCTCCGAAGGTGGACAATCGGGCAACATCTCAGGGATGCTGGAAGGGTTTGTCAGAGAGAGGCTCCCTGCTACCCTGATTCTGCGGACCCCCTCTGCCCCTAGGGTGGCGTCTGTTGTTGTTACCCCCTCTGCCTCTGGGGGTAAACTGACCTCATGCATCAGGCATGACTCCTTGAGATTTGCGGAACCACATTTTCCCTCCCTTCTGACCCTTGGGGTAAGGTCTTGAAGGGGTGGAGAAACGAACTCCTACGGCAGAAAGAGTCTTGCCATCTTGTTCGCATCTGGTCAAGGTGTCTTTCACTTGAGGTCCGAACAATGTCGAACCATCAAAAGGAGAATTTGTGAAGGACGCCTTGAAGGGGTCTGCAAAATTACACAGCCGCATCCAGGCGTGACGCCTTAATGCCACTCCTGTGCCTGTGGCCCTACTCGCTCCATTGGCTGCATATGAAATGAGCCACATAAAGGAGTTAACAATAGAGTTTAGGGTTCCTAGCTGTGAGTTAATTTTATCCTGGGACCCAGCAGCTGATGGATCCTGTAAAACATCTCCCAACTCTTTGAGAACATCTCTCTGAAGGCGGGTGAAGTGACACAAGTAGTTCAGCGACCGCATGGCAAAGGTCGCTGAAGAAAACATCCGCTTACCGTACCTATACATAGTCCTGCAATCCTTGTTAGGAGGATGGATAGGTACTGAAGGATCGGCTAGTTCCTTCTTGGTGGCTGCGGTCACCACCATGGCATCAACCGGGACACCTTTTGTCAAAAATTGCCTATCAGGTGGGGTCGTAATGAATTTAGAAGGCCTCCTAAGAGTGGGTTCCACCGAATCCGGGGCCGTCCATACCTTCCGAGCCACCACATCCATAAGGGGGTCAAAAGGCGGAGACAACCAGGAGGTGGAGGGTTGAGAACCAAACGCCTCCAGGTAAACAGACTCATCCTCGGAAGGATTAAGGGAAGGCCAGTTCCCCCTCTGCTTAAGGATTTCAAGGATGTTTGAGAAAGAGACATCCTCAGAGGGGGACCTTGGGGATTCCTCTGACTCATCCAAGTCGGTATCGGATGTAATAGACTCGGGGGAGTCTAGATGTTTCCTCTTACATGTCCTCTTATGCGGAGGCTCACCTGACGGGTCAGGAGAAGCCTCCGAAGAGGAAAATATTCCCAGTGGGGAAACCTGAGGCGTTGGATCTCTGGGCCCGGGAGCAAGAGAGTGGGAAGAGACGTCAGCAGGCACTGTAGTGGGAGGAGCTGATGGAACTGACCGTTGACTATGCCCTGGGGCTAGTACACTCCTCATCACCTCAAAGGCTCCCCCATCAGAGAGGCCAGAGGGCTCCCACTCTGAAGAGATAGGAACCCCAGGCCACATCGACAGGGACGGCTCCGAGGCCGATGCCAGGGACGAGCTCACCAGCGCCGACGCTCCGAGAGGGAGAACGGGGTCAGACAAGGGTCCAATGCCACTCGCCCCCTTGGAGCCGGCGAGAGAGACCAGACGCCCGGATCCCTCCAATGAAGACATCAAGGAGGAGATTGGAGCAGAGGACGATGGAGCCGAAGGGGGGGGGGGTATTGGCTCCGGTGCCACAACAGTCACGGCTCCGAGGAGCTCCGGCTCCGAACTCTGTAGGAGAGTCGAAGGAGGAATAATAGGTGGATGTGTAATAGCTACCGTCTGATGAGACGGGCTATGGAGCATTTGGGCCAATGCCTGAGACTTTAATAGCCTACTCACCACTCTCTCAAGGTCGTGGTCAGAAAGCCTGGACATCCGAGAAGATTGGCTTCGATGGCTCCGCTCCGAGAGCAGGAGTGATCTCGGAGCCGGATAGACTCCAACGAAGGGGATCTTCTTTCTGGAGGTGGGTGGAACCGAAGGAGCCGAAGATACGTCGGCTCCAGCCGGAGCCGACAGTGAGTGAAAGGATTCAGTGGTATCGGCGCTGAGTGGAGCCGATACTGGAAGCTGTGACACGGAAGGATCGGCTCCGGCTGGAGCCGATCTTGTCAAAGAAGGTGAGCTAGTAGCCGATGGCTTGGGACTCGGAGCCGACGGCTTTGCTGGCTTCGAGGGCTTCCCCGGAGCAGACTTAGTTGGGGAGCTCTCAGGCTTTAACAAGCCCCTCAATATTAATTTGTTTCTGCGCTCCTGCAGGACTCTTGGGCTGAATGCTTGGCACACAGAACAAGAGAGTCCTGCAGGTGCAGAGGTCCCAGGCAGTAAACACAAGAAGTGTGACCGTCTGTCAGAGACATTTTCTGACAGCACGAGTCACACTTCTTGAAGCCTGAGACCTTTGTGTCCTTCGACATAACAGTGTCGAGGGAGCACCAAAGTAAAAAACACACACACACACACACAAACACCCAATCCAAATATAAAAAATAAAACAGGGATACTAACACACCCAAACACTACACAGAATCCCTGATAGAATTAGGAAAGGGGGAGGCTTAAGGCCTAACCTAGGGAAAGGGACATATAGCTGGTATAAGGGGAACCACTAACGGGAATAGGGTTTAAAATTAACCGTTACCAGTTAAAACAATAAAAGGAGTGGAACTAAGACAAAAGGGAGTGACTAAAAGTCTGAAAATTGAAAACGTACCAAGAGCCGGTAAAAACACACCTCGCAAGCGAAAGCGGCAAACGAGATCTAGGTAGTTATCGCCTAGCATCATGGGATATAGGGTTGCCTTGAGCCGGTAAAATTAGCTCTCGAGCTTTAGTAAGTGGCTGAGTCAGAGCCAAGGATCGGCTCCGAACCCATCCAGCAAGAATGAAGGCGAGATTGACAACTTAACATCTGAAGTTAATAACTTGCATGTTAAATTAACAACGGACTTGATGTTTGATGTAGAAAGAACAAAATATGTCAACATTTTTAATGAAATACATAAACATTGTAATAGGGTGTTGGAAAGGAAAATTAGGAAGATTAACAGAGATTTGAATAAGTATAGAGAAGGTAGGGTGTATCCCCCACCACCTAGAAGTACAGAAAGGTTGAACCAAGAGGGGGGGCATGATAACAATGACAGCAAATGAACACATTTCAACCCCTTTTGGAGAGGACCCTTTGGAAAATGTACCCCCCCCTTACCCAGGAGAAGCGAGATGTTGGCGGAAAAGAGGGCCAACAGTCATTGGGAATTCAGAAATACATACAATATGGGGAGGGGAGGGGGGAATTCAAGGGGAGGAAATTACAAGAGAACATTTCACAAAAACAATAAATGGAATTAGTTCAGGTAGAAAATAATGGAATATATATCAAGGACCCACTCTGGTGTAGTGAACACTAAGGATAACTTTCATATATTTAACTACATTGACTTAACAGTGGATGACACCTTTTTCCAACTTTTTATCAAGGGATTTCAATATGTTCCTACTAGACCTTTGAGAACAGTTAACACCCTCACTGAACTGAAATGGTTTGTGAGGAAGTTAAATCTTAAATATTTATTTAAGGACATTAAGGTAAAAAGCAACGATATGGTCAAGAAAAGTACCTACAACCCCCCTTTAAACCCTACCTTAAAAGTTTGAGGAATTTGTGGATTTTCCTGATCTCATTTTTCCACCATCAACCAACAGTTATCACTAACGTTACACAGAGTGATAAAAAGTTGGTTGATATGCTAAAGAACAGAGATTGCAGGATAATGAAACCTGACAAGGGGGGAGGGGTGGTACTGATGGAAGCCACTGACTATGAAACCAGTATGTTAGAGATTTTAAATGACAAAAGTAAATACAGTGTAGTCTCTAGAAATGAGATTTTTATAGCTGATTCCAAAGTAATTATATTAATGATCATTTCCTTCAGGGCACTATAGACAAAGAACTTTTGGATTATTTAACAGTAACCAGACCTAAGATACCAGTGATCTTAGGAATTCCCAAAACCACAAAAATACAGAGAGACCACCTTTTAGACCAATAGTTGTTTGGGCGGGCTCCAAACTTGAACCCCTGGCCAAATACATAAATAAAATTTTGAAACAATATGCAACATCTTCGCATCATATTTCTAGGGATTCATGGGACTTTGTGAGCAAATTTACTGATGACAAATACCAAGATGACTTGAGCATGGTAACCACTGACGTAGATTTATTCCCCAGTATTCCCCATGCTGAGGGCTTAGACTGGTTCAAGGATAATATTTTGGAAGCAAGTTATTTAAGCAATGAGCAGATGAACCTAATAATGCAATTTATGGAAACAATAATATTAAAGAATAATTGTATGTGTTTTTCTGGTGAATATTACAAACAAGAGAAAGGGGTGGCTATGGGGGCCCCATGTGCCCCATTGTATACAAATCTTTTATTATATTATTTGGAGAGGAAATTTATATTTGAAACCTCCTGGAATGAAAACATTTCATTATATACTAGATTTTTAGACGACATTTGTTTGTTTTGGAGGGGCACGGAAATCCAGTTAGCTTAGTTTCTGGAGTACATAGGGACTAGAACCCCTTTTTTTAAATTTACTTGGCACACATCTAAAGAAGTAATAAACTATCGAGATGTGACAATATATAAGAGCCGAGGTGGGAATAAATTTCATTCCAAGATTATCAAATACTCACACACTGTAACTTATATTTACATTATGAGAGTGAACACCCCCACAATCAAAAGAAGGGCATTATTAAGGGACAATTGATTAGGGCATCAAGGATGTGTAGTGAGGACTGTTTTTTCTTGGAAGAAATGAACTTAATGAAGAAATTATTTATTGAGAGAGGTTACCCTAGAGCTTTGGTCAACCAATTCATTAAGGAAGTTAAGAAGGGAAGAAAGGGGAAATATGACCCAATTTTGGGGAAAGATCTACCAGATACTAACCAGAACGCTGACACAAAATGTTCCCAGTATGATTTGGAATTTATTCATACACACACAGCTTATTTAGGTGAAATTGAGAACATTGTTAAGAAATAATGGAGATTATTGATTATAAACAATGAAATAAGTTTATTCCATCGCCACCTATATTCATAAAGAAAAGGAGGGATATAAATATTAAGGAGATGTAACATCAAGGTATAGAGAATAGGACAGGTAGATCCCAAAAGATTTGTGGGATGCACAAGTGTGGGTTCTGTCAACAATGCAGTAACATTTTGGAGCAAGACAGTATTTTTATTCCATCTAGGAAGTTCAAAATGAGAGCCAAGGGACACTTCAATTGCAACAATAAGGGGGTTGTTTACATCAGTATTTGCCTTAACATGTTACAGCTTTTATGTAGGCAAGACCAACAGGCCTTTGAAAAGACGACTATATGAACATTTGTATGAAATTACCCTGAAAAGAGATACCGATGCCCTATATAGACATCAGAGACAATGACTGGATTGTAAATTCAAGTTTTTTGTACTGGAACAAATAACACAAGATGCTAGGGGTGGGCCATGGAAAGCCCGCTTAGAATATAAAGAACTATATTGGCAGCTAAGATTAGATGCAATGAAAAAAACAGGGCTAAATGACCACTTGAGTATTAATAGTGTCCTGAAGTTGAGGGCAGCCAAACTTTAGGTGAAAAAAAAAAAAAAAAAAAAAATTAATTTACGAGTATAATAGAATGTGTACTTACAACTACTAACTTTGTACATTTTTTAATTAGAACAAAAGTTTAATTTTAATACACACACTATTATTTTAACAGGCATTGACAAGGGAGGATGAGTTTGTTAAGGAGTTAGAAATTTACCACTGACAACCTAATTATGCATTAGGTTAAACTACTGGTTACAATTATTTTGAACTTGTACCAAAATGGTTGACGGGCAGTATTTTATGTTCTAATGAAGCTCGGGATTTACCTAGGTGAAAGCACTTAACTTGTATTGTGGTTTTTACTGCATTGTCGTTTTTATTATTGCCAATAACTGAGTGCAACACTAAAATAAGGTTTTGTGGCCCGTGAGTGGTGTGCTTTTCTACAGTTAAAGTGTGTACTTTCATACAACTGGTGTCAGCTATCTATCGTTTAGTAAACTGAAAATTCAATAAGGAGTAGTAGACCTATATATATATATATATATATATATATATATATATATATATATATGTGTATATACACATATATATAATTTATATAGCTAGATATATAAACACAGATACACATCCATAAAAAGAAAGTTATGAAACTATTTAAGAAAGTCATGGTGAGTACATGGCTTCATCTGATGATGTCAATTTTCATTAATTTCTCAACAATTGGCGCAGAGTCCCTAGATACTTAAATTTACAGGTAGACTCCAAGGAAGGATGTTCCTGAGCACAGCTGAGCCAAAGGCTGCTTTTCCCCCTAGAGACGAGATCCAATTTGTAATGAGTGATAAAAGTATGAGGATTGGTCTTGGTTGTAGTTGCGCATACATCATCCATGGAAGCTTTAGAAAAAAATACCGTGGAAGTTACCATAAACCTAGTCTAATGTACTCTTATATTTTTTGGTAAGGTTAGGACCAGCTTGTAGGAAAATACACACTATGCAATTCCTCAGCCATTTGGCTAAAGTGGCCTTTGCAACTGTTCTATCCAATTATGAATCTGCAAAGGATACAAATAATTGGATGTCTTTCAGATTTCTTTTGTTCTATGTAAGTAAGTAAAAAAGTAATAGTCTGTGAACATCCAATAAATGTAAAAAGAAGTTATGTACCTACCATAACGTTCCATGTTGGTTGTCTTCTTCTCGCCTTCTTTCTTGCTGGTTGGGTTCGGAGCCAATCCTCGGCTCCGACTCGGCCATCTTCAAAAGCTCGAGGGCTGCATAGTGGCTTGAGGCCACCCCATATCCCATGATGCCTGGCACTAGATACACAGATCTCGTTTGGTAAGACTAACTGCAGACATAATAAAGGAAAGGATCCTATCCTGAAATATATAAAACCTCCAGAGAGGCTACTAGACAGAAAGGAATAGCCAGAGAAGACTCAGCCAGCGAACAAAGAACTATAAGGAACTCTTCTCGGTCTACAAGAATAGGGGGATGGAGGGTGGGACGCAAGAAAGAAGGCGAGAAGAAGACAACTAACATGGAATGTTATGGTAGGTACATAACTTCTTTATGTTAAGTTGTCTATCTCGCCTTCATTCTTGCTGGTTGGGACAGCGTCCCTAGCACCTAAAAACCTGGGTGGCTCATCGGAACAAACTCTTCAGAACAGTGGAACCAAAATCAGCTCTGTTCCTAGAAACCAAATCCAACTTATAATGCGAAATGAAAGTATGTGGGTTGGCCCAAGTAGCCGCAAAACAAATAGAATCCATGGGCAACCTAGCCTGAAAGGCCACAGAAGTGGCTAAAGCTCTGGTGGAGTGACCTTTTGGTTTAACAGGCAATTCTTTATTTCTCAGTTGATAGACAAATGTGATGATAAAAAGTCAACCACCTGGACAATGTTACTTTTGAGAGTGGAAGACCTTGTTTACCTTCAGCATAAGAAAGGAAAAGTTGATCTGATTTTCTGATGCCCTTAGTTCTATGCAAATAAAAGTGTAGTTGCCTGTGAACATCTAACTGATGCAATTTATATTCCGCCCTGTTAGTGTGGTTTGGAAAAAACACAGGAAGGTCTATGGACTGATTCAAGTTATTTTCTGAAGAGACCTTGGAGAGAAAGGAAGGATTCGTCCTGAGAGCAACCCTATCATTGTGGAACACTAAGTACGGAGGACAGAAACAAAGAGCCTGCAGTGCCGAAACTCTTCTGGCTGAAGTAATGGCTACCAGAAAGAGTTTTCCATGATAAAATCTTCAGGGAACAAGAAGCTGCAGGTTCGAAGGGAGGAAATATTAGAGAAGCTAAAATCAAATTTAGATCCCATGGAGGTGGAGGATCTCTCACTGGAGGCCTGAGCAGAGTGGAACCTTTGAGAAAGGCTTTACACAGCTTATGCGACATGATATTATTTCCCGACAGGCCAATGTGAAAATTTGAAATTGCAGCTAACTGAACTCTAATTGTAGCGGAATCGGACCCAGAATGGAAGAGTTCTGCAAGAAAATCCAAAATGTGGTGTATAGGGACTGAAAAGGGGTCTATACTCTTAGTCTCTGCCTAGGAAGAAAAACGTTTCCACTTACTAGCGTAAGTTTTTCTAGTGGTAGACTTGTGCGATGATAAAATAATTTCCCGCACAGACGGGGAGATATCTGGAAGCCTGGCTAAGGTTGGAAGTGGAGTAACCAAGCAGTGAGCTGGAGAGATTGCAGGGATTGGTGCAGCCCTCCCGATTGATGGATCAGAAGGTCTGGAACTGGGTCCAGAGTCCAAGACTGCTCGAGAAGATGATGATGCAGGAATGGGAACCATATTTGTCAATGCCAGTAAGGAGCAATGAGGATCATTTTGCAGTCCAAAATGGCAGCTTTCTCTATCAGTTTTGGAATAAGGGGAAATGAAGGGAACGCGTAAAGAAGTCCCTGAGGCCAATCGTGGACTACAGCGTCTCTGGGGGAATGTCCGAGATGTGGAAGGAGAGAGAAGAATTTGTTGCATTTGCTGCTGAAGGGGGTGGCAAAAAGGTCGCAGCAAGGCTGGCCCCATTTGTGAATATTTGGTCCCAAACTACTTGATTCAGAGACCACTTGTGAGGCATGAGAATTGCTCTGCTCGGCCCGTCTGCTATGACGTTGGACTTCCCAGGGATGTGCGTTGTGATCAGAAACCATTGGGAAGAGATCGCCCACTGCCAGAGTCTGAGTGCTTCTCGACATAGGGGGTAGGACTTGGTTCTGCCCTGCTTGCTGACGTACCACACTACTGACATATTGTCCGTTTGAATTGCAGTCCTCGTGAGCTTGCAACGCTAGAAGCACGGCCCTCATCTCCAAGATGTTTATATGCAGGTGGTACTCGTGAGGTTGCCAGGTGCCTAGGACTGTCCCGCCCTGATAATGCCCTCCCCACCCGATCAGGGAAGCGTCCATGGTAACCGTAGCAACTGGAGGGGGAAGTACAAATGGTCTGCCTAGGGGTACTGATGTGGAGACCATCCATCATGCAAGGTGCTTTTTGCATGCTTGTGTGATCATAATCATGTGAGACACTGGAAGCTGCTGGAAGGACTATTGGGTGAAAAGCAGCCACTGGAGGATCCTCATGTGAAAACAAGCTAGAGGAACAAGTATGACAGCTGCTGCCATGAGACCTAGAGTTTGGAGGACGAACCTGGCTTGAATTCTCTTGCATGCTAATAGGACCTCTACATGTTGACGAATCACTAATACCCTGTCCGGTGGAAGGCTGGCTGACATGTCTTTTGTATTTAAATTTGCGCCTATAAAGGTGATAGACTGACAGGGCAACAATGCAGACCTTTTGAAATTTATTGAGATACCTAGTCTGGAGCAAGTCTTGATAGTGAAGTCTCTGGCTCGCAGAAGGTGATGCCTGGTGATAGCAGTAAGGAGCCAGTCATCTAGATATGGAACCACCTGGAATCCTTGCAGTCTCAGGTGAGCGGTAACTACTGCCATGCATTTGTTGAACACCCGGGGGGCTGTGGTGAGACCAAAGGGGAGAGCTCTGAACTGGTAATGGCTGGCTCCCAGCCAGAAGCGGAGGAATCTTCTGGAGTGTCTGCCTATTTTGATGGGGTAGTACGCATCCTGAAGATCTATAGAGCACATCCAATTGTCCTGACCCAGAAAGGGCATAACAGACTGTAGCGTGACCATCCGAAACTTGGTTCTTTGTACAGACCTGTTCAGTCTGCTGAGGTCCAGAATGGGTCTCCAGTCCCCTCTCTTTTTTGGTACCAAAAAGAACCTTGAGTAAATTTCGGATCCTTGCTGGTCTGCTGGGATTTGCTGGATGACTCTTTTTCTTAGCAGTTCTGAAATTTCTTGTACTGCTTGATCCCTTAGATTGGGTGGAACATCTGAAAGGGACTTGTTTGACTTTACGGGAGTGCGAATGAAGGGTATTCTGTAGCCTCTGGATGTAACTGACCGTGCCCATTTGTCTTGTGTTATGTCTTGCCAGGCTCTTGGGTACAGTGATCATCTTCCCCCGACTGCCTCCAGAGGTGAGCAGTCGGGCAACTCTTCAGGGATGGTGGGAGGGCTTCTTAGAGAAGGATTATCTTCTGCCCTGGTTTTGCAAACCCCCTCTGCCACGAGGGCGGCATCTGTTATTGTTCCCTCCTCTGCCCCTGGATGGGAACTCACCACGTGTGTCCGGCAAGGCTCCCTGAGATTTCCGGAACCACATCTTTCCGCTCTTCTGACCCTTGGGATATGATCTGGAAGGAGTGGAAAAATGGACTCCCATGGCAGAGACAGTCTTGCCTTCCTGTTCACACCTGGTAAGGGTGTCCTTCATCTGTGATCCAAAAAGAGAGGAACCATCAAAGGGGGTGTTGGTGAAAGACGCTCTGAAAGGTTTCGCAAAGTTACATAGCCGCATCCAAGCGTGTCTCCTTAGAGCAACAACTGTGCCTGCGGCTCTACTTGCACCATTAGCTGCATAAGAAATGAGCCTCATGGAGGACTTCACCACTGAATTAAGAGTCGCCAGCTGGGAGGCTGCCTCAGCCCGGGCCCCATCAGCTGATGGATCTTGAAGGATATCTTCAAACTCCTTAAGGAGATCCCTTTGAAGGCAGGTAAAGTGGCACAAGTAATTCAGAGACCTCACAGAAAAAGTCACTGAAGAGAACATCTGCTTCCCATATCTGTCCATCGTCCTGGACTCCTTGTTAGGAGGATGGACAGATGAAGTTTCAGCCAACTCCTTCTTAGTGGCCGCCACCGCTACCACCATGGCATCAACAGGGACACCTTTTGTCAAAAACTGTTTATCCTGTGGTGCTGTTATGAATTTAGCGGGTCTTCTGGGGGTGGGTTCTACTGTGTCTGGAGCTGATCACACCTTCCGAGCCACCACGGACATGAGTGGATCGAAAGGCGGAGACACCCAGGAGGTGGAAGGTCGGGAACCAAACACATCCAGGAATACCGACTCACCCTCTGAGGGGCTTAGGGTAGTCCAATTCCCCCTCTGCCTAAGCATCTCAAGGATGTCTGAAAAGGAGACATCTTCAGAGGGGGGTCTCTGGGACCCTTCCGAATCCTCCAAGTCGGTATCTGATGTGACAGACTCAGGGGAGTCAACATGCTTCCTCTTGCATTTCCTCTTACGAGGTGGCTCCTCTGAATGATCAGGGGAGGCCTTGGAAGAGGAAGATACACCCAAGGGGGTGCCCTGGAGTACTGGTTCCCAACGCTTGGGGTCTGGAGGAGGGACAGAGGCAGATGCAGGCACAATAGTGGGAGGAGCCAGCTGGGATGATCGTGGGGCTGACTCAGGAGCCAGCATGCTCCTCATGACCTCGAAGGCGTCCCTGCTCAGATGCTGAGAAGGCTCTGGTTCCGAAGAGTCCAGAATCCCTCTCTGCACTGAGGGGGATGTCTCCGAAGCCAATGTAGGAGCCGAGCTCACCTGTGCCGAAGCTCCGAGAGGGAGAACTGGGTCAGACAAGGGTCCGATGCCACTAGCCCTCCTCGGAGCCGACGAGGGAGTCTCGGTGCCCAGACCCTTCCAAGGACGGTACCAAAGAAGTGATCGGAGCCGACGATGGAACTGAAGCAGAAGGTATCTGTGCCAACGGTTTCACGACCTGAACCCCAATGAACTCTGGCTCCGAGCTCAAGGAAGGAGTCGGAGTAGGAATAACAGCAGATATGGACAGAGCAGATACCTGATGAGGGGGGCTGGACAACATTTTTGCTAGGGCCTGCGATTTTAACAGCCTACTGACCACTCTCTCCACGTCATGATCAGAAAGTCTTGAGGACCGAAAAGAGTGGGACCAATGTCTGTGCTCCGATTGGAGCAAAGGAGACCTCGGAGCCAAGCGTATCGACTCCAGGGAGGGAGACCTAGATCTCTTTCGACTCCCAGTCGGCTCCGAAGGGAGAGTCGGAACCGACTGGGAGGCAGGTAAATTGGTTCCAGCAGGAACGGAGGCTGAAGGAACAGCTTCACCCATCTTTTGGTGGTTTAGAGGCCTTCATGGGCTGAGTCTTTGCCGGTGAATACTGTTTGAGTAATCTACGTAGGATTAACTTATTTTTACGCTCCTGCAGGACTCTTAGGCTGAAGGCATGGCAAACTGAACAAAAGTCCTGCAGGTGCACGGTGCCGAGACAATAGACACAAGAAGTGTGACCATCTGTCAGAGACATCTTCTGACAGCATGAATCACACTTCTTGAATCCAGACACCTTGGTATCCTTGGACATACTTAAAGAAGGGATACCAAACACAACTATAACAATTTAAGTATAGTAACTATAAAACACACACAAAGTTACCACTCCCAAAACAGTCAAGGATACACACAATAGTCTAACAACAATAAGTAGACTAAACTAAGTAAATACTAACTATTTATATATATATATATATATATATATATATATATATATATATATTTTTTTTTTTTTTTAAAGAAAAATAGGTTAGCCTCTAACTTAAACGGCTACTTCAGAAAAGAGAGGGGGAGGGGAGGGCAAAACTCTCTAACTAAAACACGTTTTTTGAAGGGATAGGGGAAGGTTGAAAAAGAAAACTACAAGTATATAAAAATATCTACAGATTAACTAGTATAAACAATCTACACTAACAAGCTATCAATTTTTATCAAAAATGATTAAATAATGAAAATATACGACCTGAGCCAGTAGACAACCTTGCAGCAGAAGCGGCAAACGAGATCTGGGTATCTAGCGCCAGGCATCATGGGATATGGGGTGGCCTCGAGCCAGTATGCAGCTCTCGAGCTTTTGAAGATGGCCGAGTCGGAGCTGAGGATCGGTTCCAAACCCAAACAGCAAGAATGAAAGCGAGATAGACAACTTATCATACATTCACCTTTGTTTGAAAATTTGGGAAAGAAAACTGGTAAATCAATTGACTGCTTGACAGTGGATTCTGATACCACCTCAGGAAGGAAAGAAAAGTTGGTATATAATGTCACTCTCTATCCTTATGAAAAATCAAGTAAGGAGGTTTAGATGATAAAGCTTGAAATTCTTCTAGCAGAAGTAATGGCCACTAGAAAAATAACTTTTCAGGTCAAGAATTTAAGTTCACATTTAGCTGCTGGTTTGAAGGGGGGGCTGAATTAAGGTTTGTAGTACCAAATTTAAGTCCCATGGTGGAGTAGGATCTTTATATGGAGGTCTGAGCAAGAGGTTGCCTCTTAAAGAGGCACTACAAAGTTTAGATGAAGCCAAGGAGGAATTGTGAAACCCAGTGTGAAAATCAGAAATTGCTGCTAACTGGACTTCGACTGTTGAGGAGATAGTGCCCTCATTAAAAATGTTTGCCAAAAATTACTGGGCATTTTGTACTGGAGCTGAAAATGGGTCAGTGTGTTTTTGTTGTGCCCAAAAAACAAATCTTTTTCATTTGCTTCTGTAGTTTTCTTGTGGAAGCCTTACATGAAGATCTAAGTATATGGCAAAAGGGGAAGAGATCATCGGTTGTCAAGGAAACTGGAGAAACCATAATGTTAGCTTGATGTTTGAAATATCTGGATGTGTCATTGCCTGTCAGGTGAGACAGGAGGTCTGAAATTGGATCCAGAATCAAAGGTGGGTACAGTAGAGGAGGCCAAAGAAAGGGGAAACAAATCTTTCAGGGCCAGTAGGGTGCAATGAGGATAACCTTGTTCCTCAACTGGGCAGCTTTCTGAAGAAATTTGGGAATCAAGGGAAATCGGTGGATGTGCATAGAGAAGACTGGAGGGGCAATCGTGGAGTACAGCATCACTCTGTGATTCCCCTTGAGGGGGATTAGGGCACACAACCAGCTGCAATTCTTGTTTATGGGAGATGCAAAAAGATTGCAGCAAGGCTGACCTCATTGACTGAAAATCATATCTGTCACTTTCTTGTTGAGAGACCACTCATGAAGTGGTAAAATGGGCCATCTCAGTTTGTCTGCTATCATGTTGGACTTTCTAACAGCAATGCACATTCCAGGGAAGTGATAACCCATTGCAAAACCCTGAGGGCTTTTTGACACAAGGGTAAGACTTGATTCCTCCTTGTTTGTTGATGTATCAAACTACTGACATGTTGTCTATTTGAATCGCAATTGTCCAGAAAGGAAAATATTCTTTAAATGCCTGCAATGCTAACAACACTGCTCTCATTTCCAGAACATTGACATGCATTTTGGCCTCTTCCAGGGACCAAGTGCCTTGTACTGTTTTTCCAAGGAAGTGCCCCCCATCTAGAATGTGTCCACGGTCACAGCCCTGGGTTGAGGGAGAAAGGAGGAATGACCTTGTAAAATTTGATCCAGTTGAATCCACCACCAAAGATAGTTTTTGCATGCATGGGTCATTTTTATTTGGGTTGACATGGGGTGGTAAATAACTTACCATTGTGTTGACAGTATCCACTGAAGAATTCTCGTATGAAATTTTGCAAGGGGAACCAGAACTATGGCTGTGGACACTGACTTCTAGAGCTTGCAGAATCAATAGAGCCAAGATTGTGGTACTGAAGATTACCTTTTTGATCTGGAACCTGACAGGACTCTTGAGAAGGGAAGAGAAGCTGTCATTGATTCTGTATTGAACACTGCTCCTATAAATTCTAGTGTTTGAGATGGATACAAATGAGACTTGCTCCAGCCTGGGGATAACTATAAACTACAAGTCTTGAGCATCTGATCCCATGCTTTTAGTAGAAGATGCCAGATCGGGGCAGTAATAAGCCAGTCGTTTAAATAAGGAAACGCACTGAATCCTTGTAGTCTCAAGTGAGCTGTTACCACTGCCATGCATTTGGTGAACACCCTGGGGTTGTGGTGAGGCCAAAGAGCAATACCCTGAACTGATGGTGATTGGCTCTCAGCCGGAAGTGTAGATACCTTCTGGATTGTCTGTTTATTTTTATATGATGGTACACATCCTGAAGGTCTATTGAGCACATCCAATTGTCCTTGCTCAAAAAGATCAGAATAGACTGAACCGTGACCATCTGAAACTTTGTGTGTTGAACTGACTTGTTCAGATAAGGAGGTCCATAACTGGTCTTGAAGTCCCCCATTTTCATTGGTACTAAATAGAAACTTGAGTAAGTTCTGGATCCTTTTTGGTCTGGTGGGACTTTTCTCTAGCAGCCTTTGAATTTCTATTGCTGCAGATTTCCTCTGACTGGGTGGTAGGTACATTGTACAAACTTCCCAAAGGTGTAGGTGGAAGAGAAAAATGTATTATATAACCTCTGGATATAATTTTCTGCACCCACGTATCGTTTGCGATTTCTAGTCAGTCTCTCTGGTGAGAGAAAAATGACCCAAGACGGTCTCCACAGTGGGACAATTTGGCCTTCTTTCAGGAACACTGATTGGGTCCATCAGAAAACAAATCCCTTGATTTTGCAAGCCTCCTTCTCTGTTGCATGGGTGGTGTCTTCCATTTGAGTTTTCCCCTCTGGCCCTGGGGGAGCTAACTCCACTTCGATCCTGGGAAGAACCATGTGTCTTCCTGAACAACATTTTTCTACAGCCTTGCTGATTCCTTGAGAAGGTTCTTTGAGGGGTCAAAAAATGTACACACACTGCAAAAAGGATCTTTTCATCCTTCTCACACCTGGAGTGCGTGTTTCCTTCACTTCTGGGCCAAACAGAAAACTGCTGTCAAAAGGAGCATTGACAAACAAGGACTTGAAGGGCTCTGCAAAATCACACAAGTACATCCAAGCATGCCTCTTTATGGATATGCCTGAACCTGCAGCTCTTGAGGTATCTTCAGCCACATGTGAGATAAGCAAATGTCACCGAAGCATATGCATGCTTCCCAAATCTGTCCAGTGCCCTGTTAGGGGGATGCCACATGTGAGATAAGCAAATGTCACCGAAGCATATGCATGCTTCCCAAATCTGTCCAGTGCCCTGTTAGGGGGATGGACAGATCTTAGTGTTCTGCTTAGTGTCACAACCATGGCATCTACAAGCACTCCCTTGCTCTAAAATTCCTTGCCTACAAGTGGTGCCAGAATTCAATCTGATCTCCGGCGAAATAGCTCAACTGTGTCGGGCTCCTTCCACACCCGCTGAAACACAAAAATTAATGAGCTTGTCGGCGGGAGTAGTCACCCAAGAGGTAGATGGGCCAGACTCAAAAGCCTCCAGGAACGTTAACTTCTCTGAGCAAGGGTTTTGGGCCAACCAGCCACCCCTTTGCTTTAGGGCTTCAAGGTTGTCTTCAAAGGAGATGTCTTTATGTGGTGATCTTGGAGACCCTTTATCAAAATCAGAGTCTTCTGTAATGGACTCCTGAAGGGAATCCAAGGGCCTCCTCTTACACTTCCTATTCCTAGGGACCTTTTCAGAGAGATGTTGGGGAGAGATATCAGAAGAAATAGTAATAGCCTGCTGGGTATGCTGGAGACTTTGGTTCGGCTGTCCTTGTGGACTAGGATAATGAGGCTCAATGTGCAAAGACATGTGGGACCCAGATGGATGATCCGAGGAGGGAGAAACCACTCGTCCTACAGGAGTAGAAAACACCCTCTCCACTACCTCAAAGGCAGACCTCTCTGGGGAGAAGAAAGCCAATGAAGCCAAGAAGCCAAGTTTCTGATCCCTCAGCTCCCTCTGCCCAGAAGGCAATCCACCTGAGGCAGAGGTCAGAGCCAAGCTTTCCAGTGCAGAAATTCCGAGGGGCAGAGATGGCGCCAAAATCTTCATAC
Organism: Protopterus annectens; assembly: GCF_019279795.1. NCBI lineage: Eukaryota > Metazoa > Chordata > Ceratodontiformes > Protopteridae > Protopterus > Protopterus annectens. The sequence goes on from NC_056743.1 coordinate 1,127,377,733, forward strand.
TCGACTAACCTCAGATCTGACAGGGACACCCCAGCTCCAAGAGTTATCTGGATCAGAAATCATAGCAGCCAAAGTACTCAGAATAAGCCTCAGATCCAAAGAAACTAAGATCTTAAGATCTGAAGTTGATGGTCCTGAAAGACTCAACTTCAAAGGCACTGAAACAACTGGTCAGACGGGTGAAGGAGCAGAAAAAGGTGGTGTAATGCTTATAAAGGCTTTCTGACCTGTTGGGGTAGGAGCGGGAATGACTCCCATCTGTATTTGCACGGAGAGAAACTTCATTATCCTGTCCACATCTGCATTGGTGAGACTCCTGAAAAATTGAGTAGATGCCAGCAAAGGGGATCTTGAGCATAGACATACTTCTCAGAATGGAGAATGCACATGGGATGGTACTGGATATAATGAAGGGGAGAATGCAGTTCTTGGTAACTGCTTTGGATCCAATGAAGTCGGATCTGACAAAGCAGACTATTTGTCGGACACCGATGCAGAAGCAGCTTTCGGATCAGATTTCTTGGCCTTTTACCTCGATGGTTCAGTAGCAGGATCCAAAGATTGTGTATAGGATCCAGAAGGCGTAGAAATACTCTCTTGGCTTGTACTTGGGGGTTGAGCCCCAAATAGTGCTTTGGAAAAGGAAGTAGTAGTAATCCTTTTAATATTAATTTATTCTTCCTATCAGCCAAAGCTCTAGGATTAAATTCATGAGAAATCTTGCATTCAATATTTAGGTGCTGAGGGCCTAAACAATACAAGCATAGAGCGTGAGAGTTTGAAATTGGACTTTTATGTCCGCATTCCATGCATTTTGTAAGCCCCAAGGGGGCTTTCTCTGATATTTCCAAAGTTAATAGCAAAAAAAAAAAAAAAAAGGTAAGAAAGATTTTTATTTATAAGAAAGGATTTTTTTTTTTATTTATAAAAAAGGAAATACCAGTGATGGTAAGATTACCCTAAAAAAGGCTATAAAAGAATTACCAGCAATGGTAAAAAAGGTACACTCTAAAGTGTAGAAAGGGAGGTATATGAATAAAGAATACAATATTAGAGAGTTAAATGAAAAAATTCACTTATCTGAAATTCAAAAACTGACATTTGGCTCAAAAGACAAAGGCGACCAATATTCAAGTTAAAGAAGCAAACAAGATCTGAAGAGTGTTACGGTTGGTGCATTATGGGAAAGGAATGAGCTTGAGAGTTTTTTGGTGACCATGAGCTTTACCAATGGCCAATTTGGATCGGAGGATCAGATCCCACCCAAATTGTTGAGGAATGAATGAAAATTGGCATCATATCTAGGCATCTGTTTTGTCCATTTTCATTCATTCTTCCTTAATGAATGGGTTATGGAGCAGATCCTCAGATCGGCTCAGCCGCATAACTTCAGACTTTGGATCCAACTCTTGAGCTTTGCCCTCTACCCATAATGCCCTAGTCCAACCCCAGCATCTCAGATTAAGTTTGCTGCCAAAAACTCTAAATTAAGTATTTAAAGGAAGGATAGGTAACAGAATAGAGCTCAAACCTGGAAATGCAAGTTCCAACAAGAAAAAACATCATGCCACTCCAGAATATTTTAGAAAGGGGGATGAATGGGGGAAGGAGTAAAGTAAGAATGAAAATGGGCAACACAGATGCCTTGTTATGGTGCGTACATAACTTTTAAATCTGTTTTGTCTTTTACATTCTTCCACAACGAATGGGACAGAGAACCCAGCTATGTAAATCATGGGTGGCCCTCATGGAAGGTATTCCAGAGAACTACTTCTTAAGTCCAATTTGTAATGAGTAATAAAGGTATGAGCACTGGACCATGTTGCTGCTGCGCAATCATCAATAGAAGTTCTCGACCAAAAAGCAGATGAAGTGAGGATGGATCTACTTGAATGGGCCTTAAGCATTCTTGGTAGATAAAGGCTGTGTTGGTAATAAATCCATGAAATGCAATTTGTTATGCATTTAACCAGTGTAACTTTAGAAAATGGATAACCCACCCAACTTGATGAAAAGAAGACACAGTTGGTATGTTTTTCTGAATTATTTTGTTCTGTGTAAATAGAAATGTAATGCATATGCACGTCCAAAAGATGTAGCATGTATTCCCCTTTGTTTAAACAATTTGGCAAGAGGACTGGTAAATGACTACTCTGGGTTCATGTTACTTTATAGACTAACCCTTTTTTTTTACCTAACCTTTTCTTTATGAAAGATAATGTAAGGCGTTTTTGATGAAAGAGCCTAGAGTTCAGAAATCCTTTTAGCAAAGGCAATAGCCACTAAGAAGGTTGTTTTCCAAAAAAGATACTTTGAATCTTTTTTGCTGAAGGTTCAAAAGGGTTTTCTGTCAAACCTTGAAGTACTATTATCAAATTCCAGGGAGGTGAAGGATCCTTTACCAGGGCTCTAAGTAGGAAGGTGCCCTTTAAGAAACATTTACATAACTTAGAAGCAGCCAAACAATACTGTTTGTCCCCTGCATGGAAATTTGATATGACTGTCAACTGCAATTTAATCTTATAAAACTAGCACCTTCTTTGAAAAAAGCAGCTAGAAAATCCAGTACGGCAGAGACTGAGGCAGTGAAAGGGTCAGTGTTGTTTCTTAAAGCCAAAAAATAAAACCTTTTCCATTTGCTCTTGTAAATTCTTTTGGTGGAATTTTTTGCAATAATAATAAAATGGCATGTTCTGGGGAAGACAGCCTGAGCTTTATGGATGTTAGAGGAATTGGAGACACAATGTAGTTATTTTGAGGGATGGGATAATGGGATGAGTCATCCCTGAGGGGGGGGGGGGGTGACACAAGATCTGGAGTTTGGTCCAGCATCCAAGGAGGATAACAAAGATGAGACCAAATGAAGGGGAACTACATATGGAAGGCCAGAAAAGAGTAATGAGGATGACAGAGTTCTTCAACCAAATTGCTTTCTGTAGAAATTTTGGGATCAAAAGAAGTGGGGGACAAGGGTAAAAGAGACTGGATGGCCACGTGGACTAGAGCATCTCTCAGTGACTCCCCGGGGGGGGATTAGGGCAAAATACCTGCTGCACTTGTTATGGGAGGGATGCAAAGTTATCACAGCAAGGGTGGCTCCATGATGGAAAATTTTCTCTGGCACGGACTGAGAGACCACTCATAAGGTATCAGAATGGACCTGACGAATTTGTCCGCTAATATGTTGGATTTCCCCAGAATGTGCATTGCTACTAGAAAGCGGTTAAGGAGATTGCCCATTTACACACTCTCATAGCCTGTTGATGTACCAGACTACAGACATGTCAGTTTGAATCCCAATAGTCCTAGAGGAACAGCATCTTGAAATGCCTGCAACACTAAAAGGACTGCTCTTATCTCCAAGACGTTGGTATACAAATTGGTCTCTGGGGGGGTGCCTTGGACTGTCTTTCCAAAGAAATGCCCCCCACCCCAAATGGAAGGCATCTGTGATCAATGTGGCCAATGGGAGAAGGAGGAAAAAGGGCCAGCCTAGGTAAATGTTGTCTGACTGGATCTACCAGTGGATATGGCGTTTGCATATTTGAGTAAGCTTGATGGAAAAGAAAGGGGTCGTCAAAGAACAGACCACTGAACAGCTACAGTCCATTGAAAGACACACAAAGTAGCATGCTAAAAGTACTAGAACTATTGCTGCTGCCACAGACCCTAAAGCTTGAAGAATTAGTCTGGCTGGAGATCTGACTGTGTCTATGCAATGAGTAGGCAAAAGAAACAATCTGCGTTGTTGTATTCAAATGTGAACCAATAAAACTCCAGACTCTGCACTGGTGTCAGATTTGATTTAGCATAACTGACTGTTATACCTAGTCAGTGACAAATCTGGAGCAAATAGTCCCTGGACTGTTGTAGGAGATGCATGGTAGGGGCAGCGAGGAGTTAGTCATCTAGATATGGAAACATTCAGAATCCTTTCAGTCTCAAGTGAACTGCCAACACTACCCTACATAATACATTTGATAAATACCATGGGGACTGTGGTGAGTCCAAAGGGTAGAGCTCTAAATTAGTAGTGACTGGCTCCCAGTCAAAAGCGCAAGCATCTCTGGGAGCACCTATCTATTTTGATGTGACAGTACATTTCCTGAAGATCTACTGAGCACATGCAATCATCCTTGCATAGGAACAGTAGAATGTACTGAGCCATGACCATTTGGAACTTTGACTTTTTTTACAAACTGATTTAGTTTGCTTAGATCCAGAATGGTCTCACACCTCCTGTCTTTTTTGGCACTAAAAAGAATCATTAAGTTCTAAACCCTGTTTGATCTGGTGGGACCTCTTGGGTGACTCTTGTGCAGCAGCTTTTGAATTTCTTGTGCTGCAGCCTTTCTCTGACTGGGTGGGACACTGAGAAGCTTTTTTCGGAGAATGAAGTCTGAGAAAATAGTATGAAGTAACCTCTGGACATTATTTTTAGCATCCAGGTATCTTTTGTTATAACAGCCCAGGTGTCTGGGTGCAAGGACAAACGTCCCCCAACTGCCTCCAGAGGTGGGCATTCAGCAGCACTTCAGGAGTGCTGAAAGTGTCTATCTAGAAAGGAATCTCAGAAACACTGATCTTTCATGCTTCCTCTGTCTCGAGGGCAGTGTCTTCCATTAGCACTGCCTCCCCTGCCTCTGAAGGAGTTGTCTCCACGTAAATCCTGGAAAGGCCCCGAAATTTCTGGAACCACATTTTCTTACCAGCTCAGATTTCTTGAGAAAGTTCGTTGAGGGATAGAAAACTTGATTCCTATGGTAGACAGGGTTTTTCTTTCTTGTTCACTGGGGATAAGCATTTCTTTTTAAAGAAGGGCCAAACGAGGTTGTTTCATCAAAGGAAGAACTGATAAGAGATGCATTAAAAGGCTCCACAAAGTTGCATAGTCACATCCAGGCATGTCTCCCTATGGCAATTCCTGAACCAGCCGCCACTGGGGCACCTTCAGCTGTGTGAGAGATCAACCTCACAGGCGCATTGGAAATTAAGAAGAAGAAAAATAAGAAGATGATCTTTTGAAATCTTCTGGAGATAGTGAGTTGACAGTTCTTTAGTCAAATCTCTCTGTAGGCCTTGTGAAGTGTGTCAGTTAGTTCAGGGACCTCTGGGCAGAGGTCATTGAAGCAAAAACATGCTTTCCAAATATGTCCAGTGCTCTAGTCTCTGTTAGGCAGGTTGACAGAGAAGCTCTGCCCTGCTACCTCCTTTTTGGTGGCTCCCACCACAACCATAGCACTGACAGGGACTCCTTTGCTCCAGTGGGATTTATCCTTTGGTGGGGCTAAGATCATGTCTAGGCGATGCTCGATTAGTTCGATGGAATCCGGCTCCTTCTGTGCCCGGCAAGAGACCATTTTGATGAGCTCATCATCCGGGGGGGGGGGGGGCAACCAAAACATAAATGGGCCAGCACCAAAAGCCTCCAGAAATACTGACTGCTCTGGAGAAGGGCTGATGGAAGATCATCCCCCTTCCCTTTTTTTTTTTTTTTTTTTTTTTTTTTTAAGGATCTCTATTACGTCTCTGTCTCCAAAAGAGACGTCACCAGGTGGTGATGTGGGGACTCCTTCTCCTTACTTGAAATCAGCATCTTCAGTGAGAGATTCCAGCAGAGAATCTACATACCTCGTCTTGCGCATTCTCTTCTGATGGACCTCCTCAGGGAAGATGTTCTTGGGGGGGGGTATCAGAAGAGAGGGGAAGCTCTTCATTGGGAACCAGAATGGAAGCTAGGTGGAACTGGCTGTCCCTGTAGAATAGGTCTGATGGACTCAGAGCTCAGAACCAAAGAGGGAATACAGACAGGATCAGAGGGATGAAAGATTGGATCTCTAAAAATCAGAAAAGGTCCTTTCTACAACCTCAAAAACAGATGGACCCTGAGAAGCTGTGGCTACCTGCAATGGAGTCAAATGGTCTAATACAGGTAGACCACAACACTGACTTGATCAGTGCCTGGAGAAGGGAACTAGACCAAAGCTGTCCTGCACTGAAGCTCTGAGGGGCAGGATGATCAGACATCATCAGTGTCGATCCCATTCCCCACAGATCTGATGTGTCAGCTCAGAGACCAGTCCCAATCCAAAGACACAGGAACAGAACTGGTCAGGGATACTGTCAGTGGCAAAGTAGTAATTCTCTTTGGCTCCAGCTCCAGGAATCTTGGGGTTGTCAGATCCTGGGACTATGAAACTGAAGAATGGATTGGAGGAGGACCTAAAACTGGGAGAGTAATGGCAGGAAGACTTACAGATCCAATAGGGGATGGAGCCGACAGAACCCCACCTGCATCTGAGCTCTGAGGAATTTTTGCATCATCCTACCCACATCTGTTTCAGAAAGATTCCTGGAGGACCTGATGGATGAAGTAGTTAACTGAGGTCTGGAGTGCTTTTCTGGTGTGTGCATAAAAGGGGAACAGAGGCAAGGGGAGATATGATCTATGAGGAACTCAAGAGAACGAGTCCTTGGAGGAGTGTAAAATGTGCTAGGCTTACGATCAGAAGATTTGGGATCAGTCATTTGAGTTGTAGGGCTGGCACAGATAACAATAGGATCCAATGGCTTAGGATCCAAAAGCTTTGGATCCACGGTATGTCTTTTTGGATCCAACAATTTAGAGACTTTTGAGGGTGGTTCCAAAGTAGTCTTGGGTCATTTCAGAGGGGAATGCTTCCAGTGATCAGATAGAGCTTTTCAAGTCTTACTGGGAGTTGGAGCTCCTGAACAGGAGGAAGAGGAGGAAGGAAGCAAACTCTTGAGAACAAGTTTATTTCACCCATCAACTACAGCTCATGGGTTAAAAGTTGCACAGATTGAGCAGCCTGTATTTAAATGAGCTGGTCCTTGTGGGCATCCTAATTAAAGATTTTATGCCCACAAGAAGTACTTTTTTTGAAGCCTGTTGCCATGACAGAAGTAATTACTGAAAAGACTAGAAAAAAGTGTGTTTTTTTTTTTTTTTTTTTTTTTTTACGCTGCAGAGATTACTATATCAAATAGTAGGAAAAGCTGATGCAGAGAATGTCCAAACGGCTAAGAGCAAGGTTTAATAGTAAGAAAAGGAAAGAATTTAAGTAAAAGAAGTTTTTAAACTTTTGTATAACTACAACAGACCGCTGCAAGAGAAAGATCCCACATCTGTACCTTATGGAGACAAACGAGATCTGGGGTGCTGGAGATGGACTAGGACATTATGGGTTGTAGGAGGAACTCGAGACTTCGATCCAAAGTCTGAATTACGCAGCCTAGTCAGATCTGGGAATCAGATCTATAACCCATTTGAGGAGAAATGAAAAGGGCAACATCAGATACAAACTCCTTGTAGGGCAAATTACTAATAAATTACACATTTATATCTTTGAATGAAAATCACAGTAACTCACTTACTGACCAACTATTTTTCACCTTGAGGTATTCCTAAGCTTTTGTGCTGATGGTACCTACAGAATGTCCAAGATCTTAACAAAATGTTATTTCTACATATTTGTATAAGTTGGTGGCAAACAAAGCACAGAGATTTACAAAGTACTGCCAGCTGTCAGCATTATTCACCTTTTCATTACAATATACATATACATATACACACACACACACACACACACACACACACACACACACACACACACACACACACACACACACAGATACCTTAAGAATGAAGGACAAAGCCAAACAATTATGGGAAACAGATATACACAATCAGAAGCAGATTTTAAATTTTGCTGTTATATACCTAGAAATCTGCTGGAGTAACAGGTTTTGCACTAACATGCATTTTCTAAAGCACATGAAATCTGAAACTCAAATGTCTGTAAATATTTGCTGACTGTAGTCATTAAAAGTACACCAGAAGACCACTAATTAGTACATCCACGGTGGTGCAGCGGTAGCGTTGTTGCCTCACAGCAAGATGTTCTCCCGTTCGATTCTCGGCTGGAGTGTGGGGAGTGCCTTCTGTGTGGAGTCTGCATGTCCTCCTCGCGGTTGGGTGGGCGTTCCAAAGACATGCGTAAATGGGCATGCCTTCGTTGAAGGTTGAACATCGAGCTGGCACCTCGGCATTTGTGAAAGTCTACTGCCAATCATTAGCGGACCGGAGTTCCGCTGTGGCGACCCCTAACCGGGAAAAGCCGAAAGACAAAACAACAACAAAAGCCAAAATGGACTACCTTACAAAATACAACTGAAATTAAAAATGCACTGCAAATGCATAGAAAAATAGAATATACATACATTGAAAGTAAAACTTGAAAACTACTAACCCAATTGCCTTAGAAAACCAAACAAAATGGCACACTGAATAATCATAATTCATAAAAACATGTTTAATGTGCAAAAGAAATGAAGTATCCTTCTAATATTAAAATACAAAGATATAGAAAGAATTGAAAATAACACTTAAAAATCCTGATAAAAAGGACAACCACAGAAGAAAAAACAAAAAACGGTGTTTAACAGTGAACCTACAAAAAAACTTGTAAAATCAAAACAAATGTACAGCTGTATTCATCAATAACTGAACATTCAGAGAAGTAAAAATAATACTAGCCATCCATCTTCCCTGGAAAAGTAGCGGTTATAAAAAGAGGTGAAACCCCAAAATCAGGGACACAAGCACAGGTTATGCCTGTGCTATTTATTGAATGCACACTTCAAAAATGTGTGAGGAAATCCCTCACTTTGCTAGAAGCATATTCAAAATGTCAGGTAAAAATGGAAAATATCTTGTACATGACACTGGTACCCCATCAGATACCCAAAACACTCTGCAGAAAGAACTCAGTGTGATAGTTTATTCCCTACCTGTTTCAATTGAAACAGCACAGATGTTTAGTTTTTCCAACTGGTAATGCTGTGGATGATGTAAGATGTCTGTGCGGTTCACATGAAATGGCTGGAAACAGTTATCAAAATCTAATGGTTAATCAGGAGGAAAATTATAGCTCATCAAAATACGAAAAGTTGCCCAAATTAATGTTACTGTAGGCTTCTTTTTGTTTTGATTAGATAATAGAAAATCCAGAATATAATACACACTGCTCTCTGCAGCATGCATTCGTAAGGGTGCTGAAGGATCAACCACATAATGGATTACTCAGATAAATAAAAAAAATATATATACTCATTTTAAATTGGTGACATTTTTTTCAGTTAAAGATGCACAATCGTGAAATGTAGTGATCATGATTGTGCATCTTTAAGTTCTAATCGAAGAAGGAAATGTACTTATTTAAGGAATGCACACAGGGGTTGCAGGCATGGGAGAGGAGTTTCATTTTACAGAGCTTGCGCTGTGGGTGCGTACTAGAGAAATGCAGTAATAGCACTGTAGATATAAAACAGTTAGGCATGTGCACTGACTATTCTGACGTTAAGGTAGGCTTGAAGCAAGTGTAGGAAGTTTGGTTCAACAAGGCTGATCTAACAGCCTTCTTAGATGATACAGGGGCTGTTTACAATATATGATAAAAGTGACTTACCAGAGGTTACAATTATCTGCAAATAATATGGATAAGGATAACAAAACCATGAGCAACTTCTGCCTCCTAAATGAGACCTAATGAATACATGCTGCAAACTCTAAATGCCAAATAAATAAAATCCACATGAAAAATAAGGTACCAAACTATATTTATAGTTATATAAATTACAGGAAAATAGTTGTTTTTAACGATATTTGGCTATTACTTCTATACTTCTATCAAGTATCACAAAGCAGCATTTGCAAAAACATCAAGGCCATAATGTTAAATGTTGCTTAGCCACTATTGTTCCATCAGTAAATATTTATCATTAATATTATTAATAAATAGCAGAAACTGCAAAATTAGAAAATTACAGCTCCTACATAAACATGGCACCAAAAGGTATCTACAGTTATGTAAAATAAAGTAGAATATTAAGCTTGTTGGCGACATTTAAGATTGGGACACACTTTCCTCAGGTAGTACAGACAGTGTGCCGGGCAACAATTGATTGACAAAGTCAAACACTGTTAAGACTGCAGTAGAGAAACAAAAATACAACTGAGCAAACAGAGAAAGGACAGGTAAAAAAATTCAAGAAAAGAAAGAATGAGAGGTATGGGTAAGAGTATATTAACAGCGTGTGCCTGAAACACATGCAAAGTATTATTGCAGCAGAAAAATGGAAGAAACTTGGGTACCAAAACAAGACAGTGTACTGCAACATCAGAGGAGAAAACTACTAAAGTCCTCAATTACATTTTGTTCCAACAGGAATTTCTATAATGTTTCTGACTTTCCAGTATGAGAGTTGAATTACAGAATCTCCCTAGATCTGTAATAGTGCATAAGCTATGCTCAGTAAGATAAATATTGTAAGCAAACAAGTATGACAAGTTCAGACAGACTTCACATTTCAGATCCATGTTGTAGCCTACTGTACATCATGTTCATTTAACAACATCTGACTAGAATCTAGACAAACTGCAAATTAAAAGCAATTATATAAATTTAAATGTATCGCCTCACAGCAAGACATTGTCCCATTCGATTCTCAGCTAGAGCATCTTCTGTGTTGAGGCATACGTGAATGGGCATGCCTTCGTTGAAGGTTGTGCATCAGGACTGGTAACTCCACACAGAAAAATCCACTACCAAACATTAGCGGACCGAAGTTCTGCTGTGGCGACCCCTAACCGGGATAAGCCGAAAGACACAACAAAGTAGCACAGGCAACATCACTGCAGTATATGTGACAGCAGGGTGGTACAACGTAGCATGATCCGTCCATGCAAAAATTAGTCCCAGTCCTAAATATGGTCCTTGTCTACATTTAGCTATTACTTCTCACTATCAGGTATCAGACAATACTGCTAGTCAAAATAATGACCATAATGCTGCATATGTTACTTCTCCATGATCATTTTTATTTCAGAAGTACAAATGCACACCAAAATTTAGAGAGCCAAACATGTTAAACTGACACACTGTAATACCCACATGCAAACACTGCACAAAATGAGACTATATGCTTCACAGAAAAAATGATCATGGGGAAACCACATAATACATTTTGATCCTGGAAAAAATGCATTGCTATAAGCAGTGTTCCTTTGCAAAGTAACAGAGCTACCAGATTCTGTACTTGTAGTGTAGGGTTGAACAAACACAGCATTCACAAAACAGTTTAACTGGACAGCTCATTTTTAGCACAATACTTATTTTTTGTCAGAACACTACAGCAGCAGTTTTACTTTAGCCAGCATTTTGCTCTTGAAAGAAAGAAAGAAAAAAACATGGTCTTCAATAATGTACAGAGCACAGTTAAATTAATGCAACCTCCAGGCATTGTACTTTGCATGGGTGAATGAATATGGCATTCAGATGAGGAAAGACCAGCATCTCAGAACAGTCAAGGTGTTACACAGCACTGTGATTTTGCACACAAGCAAAATATGTTTTAAATGCAAGCATCATTTTGCTCAAGCTAAAATAAGAGAAAAGAAAAAGAAAGTTGCAATGGTTTCACAAGTGCATCTTTACGCTATTGAATTAAAACAGCCTCCAAAGCGAGTATCAATGAACAGAGCATTCAAAAATTGCAAATACCAGCATTATGGTGTGGCATAATACTGTAATTTTTCTCCAGATACTGTTGCAGCAGCTTATTTTACTTTACTGGAACACTATATTAAAATATAATGACAAATTCTGTATTGTGTGACAAGCACAGTTAACTAAATGCAAACACAGCCAGTCAGTAAAAAAGTAGTGATTTTGCTTTCTCACCACAAAATATACCTCGTCTCAGTATTACACTCATTAAATAACATCTACGTAAGCGCACTTATTTACAAAGCAATATTCTTATGATACGCACATAACATGAACCCATTATTCACTGTAGTAACTGCTTGCTGTAGCATCTGCACGAGTGAAGCGACAAATCTTAAAAAGCCATCGCAAAGATATAAGCTATTCAACTTCCCACTCTGGGCTTATAACCTATGCCATCAGTTTAGACAATTAAGAGAGAGATGCTGTGTTTTAGTTAAAGATATCAGACAGATGCAAGAAATGATGGGAATCAAACTCAGGACTCAAGTGTCAGTCAGTCTAAGAGCTTGAACTATCTGGACATCCTAATCATTCAAAGCAGAGTATTATACAATACAGATAAGTACAACTACAGCATGGATAAAATACATTACCCATAGCATGAAGCTCAGGTCTGAAGCAAACAAAAAAAAAAAAATTCTGTGCTTAGCAAATAGGACCAGCTGAAAATAAATGCATTATCCACTCTTAATCAAGAATGCAAATACCTTGTTAATTAATAATGCAGAGTTAGCTGAGGAGGCAAGAGGCTTCAGGCTGTAACACTTGAAACTTCAAAATACAAAATAAGGAGGTAAAGAATGAGCTGTAGTGTAGTGCTGACAGCTTCATCAGCATTACTTTCAGATAGTGTAACCAAGCTTTATATGACAGGCACAGAATATCAGCTTCAAATGAGATACATACATGGCTTTGGAAAATAATAAATGTGTCAGTTACTTAAAGATAAATACAGATATGTTCCATCCTTCTTTTTAGGAGACAAAATAGTTAACAATATAAATTGCATACACGTTTTGTCAAACCTCTGTGAAAGTTAACTATTCTTGTACTGCACTGCTTAAAAACAAGGATTTTTCTGTGGTAGCATAGTAATATATCCCTGCATTCATCAACATTAGTTTTACTTCTGTACATTTTACTGCCTTTCAGCTCTGCAGTTTAAATACTGCATTTCTGTTTATACCTCTCAGTACAACTGCAGAGGACTAGCATTTCTGGTGGATGTTATGGACTTACAACAGCTCAGCAACAACCGTTGGAAGTGTCTCTTTAAATATCTATCAAGCAATTTTAAATACTTCCAACACTTTCAAAAGCATCGCAAATTAAATAATTGTTTCACATGTCATGCCATTATCCCATCTAACTAACATTTCTAGCCTATTGCTATTCTCTCCCCTATAGTTATAGTCTTACAGCATATCCCATACAGATAAATGAACCAGAACTTCAGGACAGGTTCATGCTCACTTCCCAACAACTGGCACGTTCACCAATCTATAATACTTCCACAATTCTTCTCCAGGCCACCAACACTATCTTCATAAACTGTAACAAAGGACTTCTAACTATTGCAGTTTTTTTGCGAACTTAAGAAAGGCCTTTGGTTCCATAGTTCATTTTATCCTTATAAAACAATTCTACATTCTCTCCTTATAAAAAAAGCCTTCCATTTTTCATTTTTGGTAATAACTGCTTGCCCTTTATAATCAAAATGAATATGTTACTGTCCTTTACAAATCACTTGTGTTGTGGCTCAAGGTCCAGCTCTTTCATGTTTATTAATTCACTCTTTCATGATCTTCACAACACTGATATAATCCTCTGTGCAGATTAACTCTTCCTACTCAAGTTGTATGACTGTCTACACTTGGAAAGAGACTACAGGATGAGAGTTCAACAGTGTTGCATCGACTGCACACTGGCAACAATCTAGAAGGAACCCCCTCCCCCAAAAAACATTTTGAATGAGCATTAAACTCCTATGATTATGCAGGTTTGAAACTAGATCCCAATCTAACAGGCAGCCCACACTCTGAACTGATTAACAGCACAAACTTTCTTACAAAATCACATCCTATTCCCAGATATAAGATATCACTGCTAAAAATATCCGTACCTCAAGCTACAGAACTGCTTATCACTTAGGAAAACTCAAACATTTGTGTATATAAAAAAATCACTTTTTTTATTTAAAAAAGTGCATGGCAACGGAGGCCAGTTCACAGACATATGACATAAGAGAACTCGCTGGACAGTGTGTTTCTAGTTAGGCCTGTCAACTACTACACTCCTTATTGAATTAGAGCACTCCTGCTATTCACCACCACTAATCTAGAAGTTGTTATATCCTAACTACTTCTACCCTCCCACCTCTCAGCTCCTCCTAGTTTCTAGAAAGTAGTACTCCTTATACAATATTCTGATGGTAATGCTATCACACAGCAGTGGCCACCATTCACCATGAACTACACAGAGAAGTCCTTCCACAAACCTATAACAGCCACATGGAAATCAATACTAGAAGCAATGTCAAACTTTTAAACTCACTAAAGGCACATTTATGAATCAGAATAGTGCCACAGTTTCACTAAACCTTCACAGTACCATTCTGACCACTGCCTAATTACTCTAAACCTCATTAAGTGTTCCATCAAATGATCTTCCTAAAGTAATCCCTCATGCATGCAAATTACTGCACATACTGCCAACAGGAAACAGCAGAAATATAATCTCTCCGATATCAAGTAGCTGTATCAATGTTTGAAGCAAATGCCTTTCTATTTGCAATGTCAGATATACTAAGCTTTATATTGTTCAGTGGTTAAGATATACACAATTTGATTAGTAGCATGCCTCAGGTCTGGATCTTGAATGGAAACTGCCAGATAGCACACCTTTCTAGTTAACAAATGCATGCACACATTCCTAAATGTGTACATATATAACCATTCTGAATAGATGGCTAGAATTTCTTCTCTTTTGACCTGTTCTGCAAGCAACAAATGACTGCGGCTGCTTACATTTGTTAAAGACAACTGCTTCTGGTAGTCTATTAATATGCTAAGTCCTCACGTTGTCTTCTTCCTTTAGATCAAGAAGTTTGCAAATTAATGTCCTGACTGTTTTAGACTCTCTTGAACCTAATTCTTGACATTAGGAGTTAAAGAAATAAACACAAACTTCTTCATTTTACTCCACAGTTCAAAAGTCGCACAAAGTACAAAAAATAAATAAATAAAGCTACCTGTTAAGTCCACAAGAAAGTTACTGTTCTGTGACAAACATTTTCTTTCTCTTCACATCCAAACCAAAGAGTAAAAAGGTCACACAAACCATTCACTAAAAACTGTAATAAATGCAAAAACAAGTTCGAGTTTTCCGTGTGATACCTTAAACTTCCTGTAATGGAGGCCAATGGGATATATGCAAATGGCCCCTTAAGGTCAAGTGTTTTAGCTACATAGCTTTTAAATGCCCATGACTTTTTTACTTTTTAAGTCTTTATGGGTATTCAGACCAATAAAGCCAAACCCCACTAACTGTTGACATGCATGTTTCAGCCTTTTTAGTAACCAAATCAGCACAGCACAACTGGATTGTATGGCTATACTTTAGCAACATGGGAATTTAAACCCAGCCGATGCCCATAAAGTAAAAAAAGTCATAGGCATCTGAAAGCCCTTGATAACCTTAAGGGGTCTTCTCTTTACCTGAATGCCAGATTGCACACAGCAGGAAAATGCAGAAATTCCTACTGCTCCAAAAAGTTCTTAAACTACATGCTGGCATACTAAAGCACCACTATCTGAAACAACCACTGCTGGACTTCTGTACCTCAAGAACATAGACTTTAGTGCATTTATTAAACCACTCAGCAAGAATCAACTTTATGTTGTTCTTCTTCTTTTGGCTTTTCCTGGTTAGGGGTCGCCACAGCGGAACTCCGGTCCGCTAATGATTGGCAGGAGATTTGTACAGTACCGAGGTGCCAGCTCAATGCCCAACCTTCAACAAAGGCACGCCCATTTTACGCATGTCTTTTAAACGCCACTCAACCGTGGGGAGGACATGCAGACTCCACACAGAAGGCGCTCCAGCCGAGAATGGAACGGGAGAACCTCTTGCTGTGAAGCAACAACACTACCGCTGCACCACCACGGTTTCAAATCGCTGCAAATTGTGACTATCAAAAGAGAGCAGATACTAACTGATACTGAAAGCAAATCTACCACACACGACCCTGTGGCTCAGAGGGATAAAAGAGCGCATTTACTAGTGGCATTGGAGGCAGAGAACAGGGGAGGATGGGAGTATCTGGCACTGGGTTGCCCATCCTGTGGGGGGGTGGCTACTGGGGCTCATTCCAATAGCAGCATTAAAAGCCTAGCAAGCTCTGCACTACAAAAGTTATACAGCTTGGTTAGGAGGGTGCTCATGAGAGGAAGCTTGCATGCACCAAAGGCAGTCACTGCAGAGATTGCAAGGCTGCCATGAGGTTGGGGGGGGGGTGTTACAGCACATGTCTCAGCATGTTCCAGTAGTTATATGATGCGGCACCAGTGCCAAATATCTCTACACCAGCCCCACATGTGGATTGAGTTGAGCCCAATAAAAGCTTAGTCAGGTATGGTAGATCCAAAGAACAAGGACAGGAGCTGGTAGCAGCTGATTGTCAGCCAAGAAGTAGGGCAGGAAATAAAAAAAAAAAAAAAAAAAAACGGAAAAATGAATAAATAAATCTGTCAGCGTCTTACTCCACGACTTCAATGGAACTGAATAAAACATTATCATGTCACCGAAACAAGTCTGTTTCAGATTGTTGCACTGTCTACCTGGAGCTGAATAAGAGAACATAGCGCCTCTTTGACTACTGTTGTGGTTAGAATAAGAGAGCACAGCTCCTCGTTGACCATTATTGTGGTTAGAATAGGACAGCTCAACTCCTCTTTGATCAGAGCGTGGTAAGAATACTCTTACTTGATCACTGTAGCAAGAATAAGAGCATAGCTCCTCTCTGATCATCACTGTAGGAAGAATGAGAAGAGCTCCTCTTTGATCATTATTGTGGTTAGAATAAGAGAGCACAGGTCATCTTTGACCATTACTGCAGTAAGAATAAGAGAGCACAACTCCTTTATGACCATTATTGCACTAAGAATAAGACAGCATAGCTCCTCTTTGATCATTACTGTGGCAAGTATTATATAGCACAGTTCTAAAGTTTCTCTTCTACTTGCACAAACATTTTTAGCTGGAGTAACACATCATAACCTTTTCCTTCACATATGACAAGCTTCAAGTTAGTCTTCTGTATTTTGCTAGCATTTCTTAGCTTAAATGATTTGATATTAAATTTACTCCTCTTGATCAGTAAGCATTAAAAGCAACTAATTTTTTCTTTAAAAGGAAGTCTCTGGTTCATTCCACACAGTGTCTTGTGCTCCTGCCAATATCCCACAGCATCTTCTTTACACAACCTAATTTTTGGATCAATATATTTCTGAAAGTTTTTTTTTTCACTTCTTTTCAGACATGAGTAATTACGAAATCAGGGGGTTAACATCCAGCTCACCTGCAAGCTGATTTGTTTGCTGCTCTAACAAATATGCCTGACTCAGTATATATCCTACATGTATGCCTTCTGCTGCTCTATAAAAAGAGGTTATGTACCTACCATAACGTTCCATGTTAGTTGTCTTTCTTCTCGCCTTCTTTCTTGCTGGTTGGGTTCGGAGCCGATCCTTGGCTCCGATCGGCCATCTTCAAAAGCTCGAGAGCTGTTTACTGGCTCGAGGCCTCCCCATATCCCGTGATGCCTGGAGCTAGATACCCAGATCTCATTTGGTAAGTCAACTGCAGACATACAAATGAAGGAATCCTATCCTATAATACATAAACCCTACCAGAGAGACTACTAGGCAGAGAGGAATAGCCGGAGAAGACTCAGCCAGTGAAAAACACTAAGGAACTCTTCTCGGTCTACTAGGATAGGGGGGTGGAGGGTGGGACACAATAAAGAAGGCAAGAAGAAGACAACTAACATGGAACGTTATGGCAGGTACATAACTTCTTTATGTTAAGTTGTCTATCTCGCCTTCATTCTTGCTGGTTGGGACAGTATCCCTAGCACCTAAAATCCTGGGTGGCTCATCGGAACAAACTCTTCAGAACAGTGGAACCAAAATCAGCTCTGCTCCTGGAAACCACATCCAACTTATAATGTGAAATGAAAGTATGTGGGTTGGCCCACGTAGCCGCAGCACAAATAGATTCCATGGGCAACCTAGCCTGAAAAGCCACAGAAGTGGCTAAAGCTCTGGTGGAGTGACCTTTTGGTTTAACAGGCAATTCTTTATTCCTCAGTTGATAGATGAATGTGATGATAGTAGTCAACCACCTGGATAAGGTTACTTTCGAAACTGGAAGACCTTGTTTACCTTCAGCATAGGAAAGGAAAAGCTGGTCCGATTTTCTGATGTCCTTAGTTCTATGCAAATAAAAGCCTTCGATACAATACCCCACTCGGGCATTATAGATAAGCTCACCAGCTTAAATATAAACCCCTATGTCACTAGATGGGTTGTAAACTGGCTCAAGGACAGAACCCACATGGTTAGAATTGCTGGAGCCATGTCAGACTCCAAACCAGTTACAAGTGGCGTCCCACAAGGCTCAGTCCTGGGACCTCTCTTGTTCGGTATATATTTCTCTGAGGTACAGGCCAACACGGAAGGACTGTGGCTGACCAAGTTCGCAGATGACTGCAAACTAGGCGCCATAATAAACTCTCCAGCCTACACAAGCATCCTACAAAAGGGCCTCATAGAAACAGACAACTGGTGCCAGAGTCATAGCTTCAAGCTAAACGCCAAAAAGTGTATAGTCATCCCCTTTGGCAAAAACAAAGTGCCCACAAATTACCACATAGGTGGTAATCCATTAAGTACAGAAGAAGTAATTAGGGACCTGGGGACCCAAGTTGAAAGCAATCTCTCATTTGAAAACCACATGGCCAAAGTGGTTAGAAAAACATTTTATATAGCCCACCTAATCATGAAGGGATTCACATCTAGATCAGGGGAGGTCATCGTGCCTCTTTACTCATCCCTCATCAGGCCCATAATTGAGTACAATGCCCCATTTGGGATGTACCTTACCAGACACCTGCAGCAACTGGAAAGACCCCAAAAGTACCTCACCAAGAGGATCAAAGGGCTCAAACAGATGCCATATGCTGCCCGGTTAAAGAAACTCCAGCTCTACTCAGTGGCATACCGCCTGCTCAGAGGCGATCTGTGCCTGACGATAAAGCCATGTCCAACCCGGAATTAATGGACATGCTGCACCTCAGAAAATCCAAATCCCATCGAGCTACACGCTCGAGAGACTTGAACCTCAGCAATGAAATAAATAGGACATGCTGGAGGGACAGATTCATAACCCAGAGGCTCCCTTCACTCTGGAATAAAATCCCAGTCCAGGTTAGGCAGAGTCCCTCATTGACTCTCTTCAAGAGGAATCTTGATGAGTGGATGGGAGATCGTAGGTTTACCCCGGGTATCACTTCTGTGTCACTGTTAGACAGAGGCACAGTATACTAACCTCGAAAAAGGGCATAGCAAAATTCATTTAAAATGGCTGGCGAAAGCCAAACACACTCTGGCTAGGCTTATAAATGCCCTAGGGCAGATAGCCTAGTATGAACCTATGAACCTAAAAGCGTAGTTGCCTGTGAACATCTAACTGATGCAATGTATATTCCGCCCTGTTGGAGTGGTTGGGAAAAAACACAGGAAGGTCAATGGACTGATTCAAGTTATTCTCAGAAGAGACCTTAGGAAGAAAGGAAGGATTAGTCCTGAGAGCAACCCTGTCATTGTGGAAAACTAGGTGCAGAGGACGGATACAAAGAGCCTGAAGTTCCGAAACTCTTCTGGCTGAAGTAATCTCTACCAGAAAGAGGGTTTTCCAAGATAAAAACTTCAAAGAACAAGATGCTGCAGGTTCGAAGGGGGGCAAAATTAGAGATGCTAGAAACAAACTTAGATCCTACGGAGGTGGAGGATCTCTCACTGGGGGCCTGAGCAGAGTGGTTCCTTTAAAGAAAGGCTTTACATAGCTTATGAGACATGACATTATTTTCAGACAGGCCAATGTGAAAATTTGAAATTGCAGCTAACTGAACTCTAATTGTAGCGGAAGCGGACCCAGCATGAAAGAGTTCTGCAAGAAATTCCAAAATGTGGTGTACAGGGGCTGAAAAGGGGTCTATACTCTTAGCCTCTGCCCAGGAAGAAAAATGTTTCCACTTACTAGCGTAGGTTTTTCTAGTCGTAGACTTGTGCGATGATAAAATAATTTTGCGCACAGAGGGGGAGATATCAGGAAGCCTGGCTAAAGTTGGAAGTATAGCAACCAAGCAGTGAGCTGGAGAGATTGCAGGGATTGGTGCAGCCCGCCCGATTGATGGATCAGAAGGTCTGGAACTGGGTCCAGAGTCCAAGGCTGCTTGAGAAGATGATGATGAAGGAATGGGAACCATATTTGTCAAGGCCAGTAAGGAGTAATGAGGATCATTTTGCAGCCCAATATGGTAGCTTTCTGTATTAGCTTCGGGATTAGGGGAAAGGGAGGAAATGCATACAGATGTCCCTGAGGCCAATCGTGGACTAGGGCGTCTCTGCGGGAATGTCCGTGAAGTGGAAGGAGAGAGAAGAAATTGCTGCACTTGCTGTTGAAGGAAGTGGCAAAAAGGTCTCAGCAAGATTGGCCCCATTTGCGGAAGATTTGGTCTGCCACAACCTGATTCAGAGACCACTCGTGAGGCATGAGCATTGCTCTGCTCAGCCTGTCTGCTATGACACAGAGTCTCTCCCAGGGATGTGCGTTGCGATCAGAAACCTTTGGGAAGAGATTGCACACTGCCAGAGTCTGAGTGCTTCTCGACATAGGGGGTAGGACCTGGTTCCGCCCTGCTTGTTGATGTACCACACTACTGACATATTGTCCATTTGAACTGCAATGGTCCCGGTAGGAAGACAGTCCTGAAGAGCTTGCAACGCTAAAAGCACGGCCCTCATCTCCAAGATGTTTATATGCAAATGGTACTCGTGAGGTTCCCAGGTGCCTTGGACTGTTCTGCCCTGATAATGCCTCCCCCCCCAATCAGAGAGGCATCCGTGGTCACCGTAGCAACTGGAGGGGGGAGTACAAATGGTCTGCCCTGGGGCAGTGATGTGGAGACCATCCACCATGCAAGGTGCTTTTTGCATGCTTGTGTGATCATAATCATGTGAGACATGGGAAGCTGCTGGAAGGACCATTGGGTGAAAAGAAGCCACTGGAGAATCCTCATGTGAAAATGAGCTAGAGGAACGAGTATGATCACTGCTGCCATGAGACCTAGAGTTTGGAGGACGAACCTGGCTTGAATTCTTTTGCATCCTAATAACACCTGCACATGTTGGCGAATGACTACCACCCTGTCTGGTGGAAGGCTGGCTGACATGTCTTTTGTATTTAAATTTGCGCCTATAAAGGTGATAGACTGACAGGGCGACAATGCAGATTTTTCGAAATTTATTGTGATACCTAGTGTGGAGCAAGCGTGGATAGTGTAGTCTCTGGCTCGCAGAAGGTGATGCCTGGTGGCAGCAGTGAGGAGCCAGTCATCTAGATATGGAAACACCTGGAATCCTTGCCGTCTCAGGTGAGCGGTAACTACTGCCATACATTTGGTGAACACCCTGGGGGCTGTGGTGAGACCAAAGGGCAGAGCTCTGAACTGATAATGGCTGGCTCCCAGCCGGAAATGAAGGAATCTTCTGGAGCGGCTGTCCATTTTGATGTGGTAGTACGCATCCTGAAGATCTATAGAGCACATCCAATTGTCCTGACCCAGAAAGGGTAAAATGGACTGTAGCATGACCATCTGAAACTTCATTCTTTGTACAGACCTGTTTAGTCTGCTGAGATCCAGAATGGGTCTCCAGTCCCCTGTCTTTTTTTGTACCAAAAAGAACCTTGAGTAAATTGCGGATCCTTGCTGGTCTGCCAGGACTTGCTGGATGGCCCTTTTTTTTTTTTTAGCAGTTTTGAAACTTCTTGAACTGCTTGATCCATTAGATTGGGTGTAACATCTGGAAGGGACTTGTTTAACAATAAGGGAGTGCGAACAAAGGGAATTCTGTAGCCTCCGGATATAACCGACTGTACCAATTTGTCTTGTGTTAGGTCTTGCCAGGCTCTTGGGTACAGTGATAATCTTCCCCCGACTGCCTCCAGAGGTGGGCAGCCAGGCAACCCTTCAGGGATGCTGGAAGGGCTTGTCAGAGAAGGATTCTCTGCTGCACTGGTTTTGCGGACCCCCTCTGCCACAAGGGTGGCGTCTGTTATTGTTCCCTCCTCTGCCCCTGGATGGGAACTCACCACGTGTGTCTGGCAAGGCTCCCTGGGATTTACAGAACCACATCTTTCCACTCTTCTGACCCTTGGGATATGGTCTGGAAGGAGTGGAAAAACGGACTCCCACGGCAGAGAGAGTCTTGCCTTCCTGCTCACACCTGGTAAGGGTGTCCTTCACCTGTGATCCAAAAAGAGAGGAGCCATCAAAGGGGGTGTTGGTGAAAGACACTCTGAAAGGTTCTGCAAAGTTACATAGCTGCATCCAAGCGTGCCTCCTCAGGGAAATGCCTGTGCCCGCGTCTCTACTCGCACCATTGGCTGCATAAGAAATGAGCCTCATGGAGGAGTTCACCACTGAATTAAGAGTCACCAGCTGGGAGGCTGCCTTAGCCTGGGCCCCCTCAGCTGATGGATCCTGGAGGGTATCCCCAAGCTGTTTAAGGAGATCCCTTTGAAGACGGGTAAAGTGGCACAAATAATTCAGAGACCTCATGGAAAATGTCGGTGAAGAGAACATCCGCTTCCCATATCTGTCCATCGTCCTGGACTCCTTGTTAGGGGGATGGAGAGATGAAGAAGTTTCAGCCAACTCTTTCTTTGTGGCTGCCGCTACCACTATGGCATCAACGGGAACACCTTTGGTCAAAAACTGTTTATCCTGTGGTGCAGTTATAAATTTTGCGGGTCTTCTGGGGGTCGGTTCCACTGTGTCTGGAGCTGACCACGCCTTCTGAGCCATGACAGACATCAGTGGGTCAAAAGGCGGAGACACCCAGGAGGTGGAAGATCGGGATCCAAATGTATCCAGGAATACCGACTCATCCTCAGAAGGGCTCAGGGTATTCCAGTTCCCCCTCTGCCTAAGCATCTCAAGGACGTCTGAGAAGAAGACATCTTCAGAGGGGGATCTCTGGGACCCTTCCGAATCCTCTAAGTCGGTATTTGATGTGACAGACTCAGGGGAGTCAACATGCTCCCTCTTGCATTTCTTCTTACGAGGTGGCTCCTCAGGGGAGGCCTCGGAAGAGGAAGATACACCCAAAGGGGTGCCCTGCAGCATTGGTTCCCCACGCTTGGGGTCTGGAGGAGGGGCAGAGGCAGACGCAGGCACCATAAGGGGAGGATCCGATGGGGATGATCGTGGGGCTGACTCGGGGGCCAGCACACTCCTCATGACCTCAAAGGCACCCCTGCTCGGATGCTGAGAAGGCTCCGGTTCCGAAGAGATCAGAATCCCTCTCTGCACCGAGGGGGAAGGCTCCTAAGCTGATGTAGGAGCCGAGCTCACCTGCGCCGAAGCTCCGAGCGGGAGAACGGGGTCGGACAAGGGTCCAATGCCACTCGCCCCCTCGGTGCCGACGAGGGAGTCTCAGCGCCCAGATCCCTCCAAGGACGGTACCAAGGAAGTGATCAGAGCCAACGACGGAACCGAAGGAGAAGGTATCGGTGCCGATGGTTCCACGACTCGAACCCAAACAAACTCCGGCTCCAAACTCAACGGAAGAGTCGGAGGAGGAATAACTGCAGACATGGATGGAGCCAACCCCTGATGAGAGGGGCTGGACAACATTTTTGCTAGGGCCTGCGATTTCAGCAGCCTACTGACCACTCTCTCCATGTCGTGATCTGAAAGCCTTGTTGACCGAGAAGAGTGGGAGGACCGATGACTGCGCTCTGACTGGAGCAGAGGAGACCTCAGAGCTAAGCATATCGAATCCAGGGAGGGAGACCTGTATCTCTTTTGAGTCCCCGATGGCTCCGAAGTGCCTGTCTGAACCGACTGGGAGGCAGGCACATCAGTTCCGGCTGGAACCGAGACAGAAGGAGTAGCTTCACCCAACGATGGCTCCAAACTGGGAGCCGAAGATTTAGGTGGCTTGGAGGACTTCACTGGCTGAGCCTTAGCCGGTGAATCCTTGGGCTTAAGTAAACCCCATAGGATAAACTTATTCCTACGCTCCTGCAGGACTCTTGGGCTGAAAGCATGGCAAACCGAACAAGAGTCCTGCAGGTGCACAGTGCCCAGACAATAGACACAAGAAGTGTGACAATCTGTCAGAGACATGTTCTGACAGCATGAGTCACACTTCTTGAATCCGGACACCTTGGTATCCTTGGACATACCTAAGGAAGGAACACCAAACATAATACACAAAAATTTTAGGATATAATAACTATCACACACACAAGTTACCACACCCAAAAAACAGCCAAGAAATAGACACAATATCCTATGCTACCAACAAACAAGACTAAACTAGGTAAATACTAAATTTATTTATTTTTTTTTAAAGGTTAGCCTCTAACTTACACGGCTATTTAAGGAAGAGAGTGAGGGAGGAGGGGAAAACTCTCTAACTAAATCGAGTTTTCTGAAGGGGAGGGGAATTCAGGTAGGAAAAAAAAAATAGGTACAACAAAGATATCCTATAGAAAAATTGTAACTACAACTAACAAACTACACTAAAACCCTAACAATTTTTATCAAAAAACAGATAAAATAATGAAAATATACGATCTGAGCCAGTAAGACAACCTCGCAGCAGAAGCGGCAAACGAGATCTGGGTATCTAGCGCCAGGCATCATGGGATATGGGGAGGCCTCGAGCCAGTAAACAGCTCTCGAGCTTTTGAAGATGGCCGAGTCGGAGCCAAGGATCGGCTCAGAACCCAACCAGCAAGAATGAAGGTGAGCTAGACAACTTAACATTTCATTTTAAAGTTTCTGTTAACAAAAACAGCATTCTTTATCTGGCAGTGCTTTGTTCAACTTCTTGATAAGTCTCTGCAAAGGCTTAAATTCACATCCAATTAACCCTTCTATCCCGTAAATATACACATTTTTTTCACAACCATACAAAACTGCAAAGTTCTTCCTGTCTGAGCATCTTCTGCCACCCAGTACAAGATATTCACTCATAAGCAACTGCCTTATTTTCCTGCAGTATCACTTTACATATTTTGTTAAGGCTCACTACTTGTAATACTAGATTGTGTACATCAAAATATTTGGTACTTACATATTATCGCAACCGCATTCCAAACAGGTGGATAATACGTAACTGCCAATAGCAGCTTAGTAACTGTATAATCAAAATATTGACAATTCGTCTGTACTTTTAGGCTTTCTCCCCACTTCTTGACCAGCAGCTTGAGTTCCGTTAAATAAGGAGCCAAATCATTCGAAGTGTGTGTGGTGTGGTGTGTGTGTGTGTGTGTGGGGGGGGGGGGTCACAGGGCAGTCTTTGACCCTGTACTTTATTGCAGGGAAAACTCTCCCAAACTCATGCGTGTACTTCAAAAGTAACCACTCCTTCACTAAGAATGAATGAACCAGACTGCAATCTTTAATATGTTGCCCTATAGAAAGCGCAACAAATTTGGGTCTGATTTCACAACCAATACAAGTGTACCTGTACTCTCTTCAAATGTTATTCGTTGGACTTTCTTCAGAAGAAATTGTGGGGGGTCATTTTCACTTTTTAGTTTATCTTATTTATGGGTGAAGAGCTGACAGTTCTGTTCAGCACACTCTTGTTGGCTGGCACCCTGCTGAAGTCAGCGAATTACCCTTCTGAAGGACAACTTATTTCACTAACAATTAACAATATGAAAAACAGTGCATTCTGTTACGAAATACCTCATGTTACTAATACATCGGTGCATAATTCGCAAAAGGAGAGACCAAAATGTTGGAGCAACTAAGTATTAACAACAAAACCGCTGCAAATGTTCCCACAGGCTGGCACCAGCATAGCCAGTCACCATTGCCTGGTAATTCTTTCACAAAGCCAAATATTATCTAGTCAGGCATAAACTACCCTGAATTGCTATCAGCAGTTACGTATTTTCCAGCTGTTTCAATGTGGTTGTGATAATACGCAAGTACCAAATAATTCACTGTATAGTTGATTTTTGTCATTGTCTGATCAATGCAAAACATTTCTTGCTCTTCACTCCAGTATAGTTGCATCTTGTTCCATTAACTTCCTTAATGGCACATTTTTTTTTTTTTTGCAGATTCAGATTAAGCTAAATGTATCATACCTATAAATACTATAAGCAAATTTTCATCCTCTAGGAGAAACAGCTAAACCACAACTTCAAATTTCCCATCATTTGATTTCAAGCCATCTAAAGTCAAAACATGATTCATAAGTCTGTAGCCTTAATTTCTACACTTAAAATGATGTAGCTTAATAAAAATGTTAACCAGCATCATGAATTCACATACATTAACAGAAAACAAACCTTAATGACAGTTTCCACTGTCATTGTCCAGTAAACATACACGTTTTCTTTTCAACAATTTGTATTTACTCCATTACATAAATTGCACAATCCTTGCCTTCCTTTAACCTCAACTCATAATTATTCCACAGTTAGCATCGCCACTCTCTCCCTTTACTTCAATGAAGTATACGCCTTCCCTTTTCTAAACATTCCATCTCCATTTTTTATTTACATTAAAATACTCAATACAAGATTTTGTTTTCCAATTCCAAGTAATTGCTTTTTTTGGCTGCCAACAGCATTATATTTAAGCCATAACCATGTCAAGGCATTACAAAACCTATATCCCCACCCATAAGATTAATTTCCTTAGTAACTATATGCAACCTTAATACTTCTGCCAAAATAGTCTGTAAGAATTAGAAAGATTCAGCCCATCCAATGCAACCCTACCACCAAGTTGCTCTCTCTCTCTTTTCAATCACATCTCCATCTCCATAATTTACTATCTACTTTGGGAAAAATCCTTGAAAGTCTAATTGTGGCATAAAAACAATTTGAGAATTTTTCAAGGAAGTGTTATCCTAACTTATGAACTTTATTTGCATATTAGGAGTCCTGGGGATTTCTTCACATTGTTCCTTTATAATGTGCCTTTCTATTCTCTTTTCCCATTTTTTTTTTTTTAACATCCTCTGATTCTTTCTTAATGGTATCATGAATTATTTTGTATGTCCAACCCATTATCCCATTTTAACATCATGTTGTGTTTTAGACCAAAGTAAATTCACCACCAAAACTGGTATTTCACTTTGCACTCCCCTATCCCTTATCTCTGCCTATATTCTGTTACGAATTCAGTTTCTAAAGTCTGCCTCACACCTGCAGTCCAAACACCTAATTAGCCTCATTCCACACTATATTACATTCCCTCCAGAGTTATTTGCCCTGAATATTTTGTTTTCTTTGTTAATTTCTTATAGCAAATTCCGGACCCTCTAAGCTATTTTCTGTATCTGAACTTGCAGAAATGTTGTTGTTTGTCTTTCAGCTTTTTCCCGGTAAGGGGTCACCATGGCGGAACTCCGGTCCGCTAATGATTGGCAGTAGATTTTTTATGAAACACCGAGGTGCCAGCTCGATGCCCAACCTTCAACGAAGGCACGCCCATTTACACAC
Organism: Protopterus annectens; assembly: GCF_019279795.1. NCBI lineage: Eukaryota > Metazoa > Chordata > Ceratodontiformes > Protopteridae > Protopterus > Protopterus annectens. The sequence goes on from NC_056743.1 coordinate 1,127,405,146, forward strand.
GCATGTCTTTCGAATACTACCCAACCGCGGGGAGGACATGCAGACTCCACACAGAAGGCACTCCCAAGCCATGCCGAGAATCGAATGGGAGAACCTCTTGCTGTGAGGTAACAACGCTACCGCCTTACCACCGTGGCATTACATATCTATTGGTAAAATCTCCTTTCGCCAGTCCTGAGATGGCTTAGCTCTTAGAATACTTTATGAATGGTAGTTCATAATGAATAGCAAAAACCATATGAACACCTGAATAAAGTCTCTCTGTCAAACTCCCTCACCTATTCCATCATCTTTTTTCAATTTCATGTATATCCATCTGCTTTAGTTATGTACATGAACCTTAAATGCAGAGCTTTAAAGAAGTGCTCCTTCATATCAGGTAACACTAAACTACCTTGTCACTGTCTTTCGGCTTTTCCCGGTTAGGGGTCGCCACAGCAGAACTCCGGTCTGCTAATGATTGGCAGTAGATTTTTACGTGCTGGCTTGCCGGGCCTAATGCACAACCTTCAATGAAGGAACGCCCATTCACGCATGTCGACACACAGATGACGCTCTAACTGAGAATCGAATGTACAACATCTAACTGTGAGGCAACAATGCTACCGCAGCACCACCACCGCAATTTATTCCATTTAACTCTTACCCCCACATATAAATTCTTTCAACATATTACTGCCACCCACAACTTGTTTTCTGGTTGATAAAAATACACCTGACATGTAAATAAAAGTAAAGTAAGAAATAAGCAGAGAATATGTCTTAATATCTGTATCCATAAAGTACAGTTGTGTACACCTACCATAAATGTAGATGTTCGAGTGTCTTCACTGTTGCAGTCATAACTGTAGGGTGTTCCTGCTGGCAGGCAGCCCGAGGTCGGCCAGAATTCCAAAGTCTGGGTCCAGCGTCGGCTGCACCAGCTAGTACCCTGACATCAGAACGCAGAGGTATAAAGCAGTCAGCTGACGCCATCTTCTCCAGCCTTTCTTGCCCCAGATGTCAGAAGCCCCCAAAAAAACCAAAAGGTGTCCAAAAAGGAACACAAATACACCACAAAAGAAGTGGAAGAGAGAACAAGCAAAAATAAGAGGGGATTGTTGGGAGGGAAACACCGACTGCAACAGTGAAGACACTCGAACATCTACATTTATGGTAGGTGTACACAACTGTACTATGTTCTTCGTGTTTCACTGTTGCAGTCATAACTGTAGGGTAGAATCCCAAAGCTGTGAATGAGGGAGGAGGTTATGCAGAAGAAGGGGCAGCAAGAAGACCCTGCAAAACAGCAAAGGCAAAACCTGCCCTGTACTTAGAATACAAAGAGAGATTATAGTGCTTAGAAAAAGTATGCACTGAACTCCAAGTGGCAGCTTCCAAAATGTCCTTGGTAGGAACTCATCTGAGAAAAGCTGCTGAAGTGGCAGCTGCTCTAGTAGAATGACTTCTAACAGTACCTGGAATCTGTTTCCCATAGTGAGAGTAACAAAACCTTATTCTATGAGCAATCCATTTGGAAATAGTTTGTTTAGAAATAGCCTTACCTAGAGAACTGGAGGCATAAGAGATAAGCAATGGATCAGATTTTCTGAAATCTTTAGTTTTGTCCAGATAAAATCGTAGTTGTCTGTGTACATCCAATGAATGTAAGATCCTTTCCCCTTTATTTTGAGGATTTGGAAAGAAGGTAGGAAGGTGAATAGTCTGATTTAGAGCCACTTTAGAAATCACCTTAGGCATAAATGTAGGATTGGTCCTCAAGGAAACTCTGTCCTGGTGGAAGATAATATATGGTTCCACAGCCATGAGAGCTTGCAACTCTGAAACCCTTCTGGCAGAAGTCAATGCTAATAAGATAGCGGTCTTCCAGGATAAGAACTTGATATCCGAAGCCGCAGCAGGCTCAAAAGGAGGCAAAGTAAGTTTCTCCAAGACATAATTAAGATCCCAAGCAGGAACAGGAGGAGTTCTGGAAGGTCTTAAATTCTTAGCCCCTCTCAAAAATTATCTCACCAGTTGGTGAGAAAAGATGGGAGGATCAGTGTTGAAATGAGCCGAGATAGCAGAAGCATGAATTTTGATGGAGGAAAAAGAGAGGCCTTTAAGCAGAAGGTCTGAGAGGTAAAGTAAAATGGAGGAAATATCAGGCAAAAGAGGATCAGAAGTAGAATCCAAGGAGGTTCCAAGAATAGGTGTTTTAAAGTTGGATAGCAAAACTGCCGAGGCCAATTTGGAGCTATCAAAATGATAATCTTGGGTTTGTCCTGTTTTATTTTCAGTAACACCCGAGGCAGAAGAGGAAGAGGAGGGAAGGCATATCCCGAAAGGTTCCTCCAGCTGAATGACAGGGCATCCACTTTCCAAGCTGTTTTGTGGAAGGACCTGGTGCAAAAGAGAGGCAACTGATGATTGAGATGGGATGCAAACAGATCTATCTGAGGACAACCCCAAACTGCAGTAATCTTGCTGAATAATTTGGGGTCCAGCATCCATTCGTGAGGATCCAAAAGATTTCTGCTTAGGCTGTCTGCTAAAAGGTTCTGATTTCCTGGAATTAACTGAGCTTGAAGATGCGGATTCAGATTTAGAGCTGTGTCCCATAAATTCATGGCTAGTCTGCAAAGGGGTTAAGAGTGAGAGCCCCCCTGTTTGTTTATGTACCACATGACTGTGGTATTGTCTGTACGAATCAGAAGAGGTCCTGGTTTCAAAAGATTCTGGAAGGCTAGAAGAGCATTTTGGACTGCCAACATTTCCTTCAAATTGATGAGCCAGAGAAGATGCTTCTTTGTCCAAGAGCCCTGCTGGCAAATGTCTAGAAAATGAGCTCCCCAAGCATAATCCGAAGTGTCCGTGGTTATGATCTGAGAAGGTTGAGGTAGACGAAAGGGATTCCCTTCGTTCAAAGCACAAGCCCTGGACCACCAAAGGAGCTCCTTTTGGAGGCAGGGAATCAGTGGAATCATTGTGTCCAGACTGTGGTAATGCTGAGACCATACACTCTTTAGGTACCATTGAAGTTTCCTCATATGAAGCCTTCAACAGGATGCAAGAAGCCACATAGCCCAAAGACTGCAGGAATTTCCTTGCAGTGAGCTGAGTCAAAGTTGCCAAGGTTTTGAAAATTGAAGCCAGCTGTAATTGTTTTTCTGGAGTGAGGAAGGCCATCTATAACCTTGTGTTTAGAAGAGCCCCCAAAAAGATCATCTGCTGAGAAGGAATCAAATGTGACTTTTTTGTGTTCACTGAGAATCCCAGTATTAGGAGAAGACGTTGAACAAAATGCAGATGTTGAAGTAAAAGGTCTTTGCTGTCTGCCTGAATAAGGCAGTCATCCAGATAGGGGTAAATTTGAATCCCCTGAAGTCTGCAATAAGCTACTACTGGAGCCAGGCACTTGGTAAAAACTCTGGGCGCAGTAGATAAGCCAAAGGGCAGTACAGAGAATTGGAAGTGCCTCGAGCCTGCCTTGAATCTGAGGTATTTTCTGCGTTCTTGCCTGATGGGAATGTGTAAATAGGCCTCCTTTAAGTCCAGTGTCACCATCCAAGCATCCTGGGAGAGCATTGGAAGGAGTTGTTGTAGAGTAAGCATCTTGAATTTCGGTATTTCCAGAAAGGTGTTTAATACTGAGAGGTCCAGAATAGGTCTCCATGAGCTTTGTTTTCTTGGGACCAGAAATAGTCTTGAGTAAAAACCTTTTCCCCTCTCTGAAAGTGGAACAGGTTCTATGGCTCTCATGGCCAATAGAGCGTCCACTTGATTTAAAGCCTCTGACCATTGATGTTTTGGCAGATCGGGCCATCCGACAGACCTTGGCAGAGAGTGAAAGTGGAATTTGTAACCTCTTAAAATGACGTCTAACACCCATTTGTCTTGGGTCATAGGAGTCCAATTTTGGTAGAAAAGAGAAAGTTTTCCTCCGAGAGGGGCTTCCAGGCAAGGAGGTCCTGTAGCCCAACTGAGAGAGTCATTGGGTTTGCTTCCTTTGTGATTGAGATCTGTCTTCTCCTCTTCTAGGTGATGAAGCAGTCCATTGTCTGGACCTATAAGAGGCCTGAGCCTGTGCCCACCCTCTGGAGCGTCTATATCTTCCCCTTTGAGGCCTGTCAGACGTGGGAAAGGACCAATTCTTGGAGGGCCAATTTCTAGTAAATCTTGGAGGCTGTACTTGTAAGAAATCTTTAACAGTTTGCATAGATTTCGCTTTATCCTCCATCTTCTTAATAACCTCTTCAGCTTTAGCTCCAAACAAAACATCATGCTGAACCGGAGCATCTAATAATTTAGCCTTAACTTGTTCAGGTAAATTCTGCTCAAGAAGCCAAGCACGTCTCCTGATAACAGTACCAGAGGCTGCGGCCCTACAGGAAGCCTCTAAGGCATCAAAACCACAATGTAAACCATGTTTGTTAACTTGTTCAGTTGCATGTAATACATCCTGTAATTCCTTGTCCTCTGCACATGCAGAAAAGGAGGAACGTTTCTGTTTTAATACAGACAAAAGAAATAGCTGGTACTTAAACATATGAAATTGACAATTTAAAGCTCTAATGGAAAGAGTAGCAGAAGTATACACCTTTTTGCCCCATCTGTCCAAAGCACGAGAATCCTTTTCAGAAGGAATAGGATTTTTAGCAGAAGTGGCCTTAGCACCCTTAGGACCCTGAGAAATAGTTTCAGGATCTGCAGAGGGGTTCTTGAACAAAAATTGATGGGAATCAGGGACTCTGTAAAATCTATCAGGCTTAGAAGGAGCAGGAGGGAAAGAATCTGGAGTCAGATTAGCTTCAGAAAAAGCATCATCCACAATATCAAGAACAGGAGGAATAGCCAAAGGTCTGTGTTGTGGGAGAAGAAGAAAATCCCTAAGCCTCTTCTTGGAAGCAGAATATTCCTGACCCTCCCAATGGAAATGCTCTCTCATTTCATGCAAAGTCTCCCCAAAGGAAAAATCCTCAGGAGGAGAAGCAGAGGGGATGGAGTCCTCTGCATCAGAATCCTCATAAGGAGGGAAGGAATAATCCTGTCCAGAGGAAGAGACTGAAGAAACAGAAGCCTGATCACAGGAATCATACGGAGAATCCTGTCTAGGCCTTTTTTCCAAAGGAGGGTGAGAACCCCTAATCATAGTAAGCAAATCTTCAGCCATCCTTAATAATTGCTTCTGTGTCTTGGGAGCTATATCCGAAGAAGCTTGAGTAGAAACCCTTGGCTTTACTGGAGTCTTTGACTTTGCCTTTGTCTTTGTAGTAATAGTGATATGAGAAGGCCTGAAAACCCCTTCAGAAGCCGGTACCTGCACAGCGGTTCCGGACCCATCTGAAGGAGCAAAGTCCGAAGGTCCTGCAGCAGTAAGAATACTAGGCCTAGATGGCTCCCCATGGGAGTCCGTGTCGGCCATCGGTTCCGAAGGGGCTGACGACAGGGGCTGCAAAAGCGCCTCACTGACGACATCTGAACCTGAAGCTGGCTCCGGCTGCACGCTATCCTGTTTGGACCTCGGAGGCCTATCCTTGTCTTTGCGTCTTTTATGAACTCCGGTTGCCAGTAAAGTATCTGAAGACATTTTGTAATTGAACCGTCTGCCAAAATAATTCAAAGCCCAATCGTACCGACGCTTGATAGTACAAGAGTTAAACCTGGTGCAAAACCAACAACAAGAAACGTCGTGGTGTGGGCCCAAGCAAGGAAGACAGTAAGAGTGAAAATCTTTATGAGGTATTTGTTTCCCACACGATATACAATTATTAACTTTTTCTGACATCGGAGGAGCAAGAAAAAAGTTTCCCCAACGGGGTACTTAGCTTGAGAAGAGAAGAAGAAGACTTCGGACCGACGACAAGCAAAAAGCGTTGTTCGGGAATCCGCCAACCAAAAACTTGCGAGCTGCTTTCCACCGCACGGCAAGAAAGACTGGAGAAGATGGCGTCGGCTGACTGCTTTATACCTCTGCGTTCTGACGTCAGGGTACTAGTTGGTGCAGCCGACACCGGACCCAGACTTTGGAATTCTGGCCGACCTCGGGCTGCCTGCCGGCAGGAACACCCTACAGTTATGACTGCAACAGTGAAACACGAAGAACATCCAATAGCTTCCAGTTTCATAATTTTTGTCTTATCGTCTCTGTGTGGTCTCTTCCCACATATCCTACGCTGCCAAATAAAATAATTTTTTAATCCATATAGCCAAATACTTCATGTTGTCAAGCTCATGAGTATGGGTACTGCTAAGCTAATTCATGCATGGGTACATAATTTAGTGCTATAGTTTTGTTCAATCCTGAAACTATCTCAAAATGTTAGACATCAAAATCCTCTTTTCAGGATTCAAATACAAAACAAATCTACAAACAAGGCCAACTGTTCTTTGCTGTCACATCAATTATACTCTTGGGTTTATACAGCCATTACTTTCTTTGCTAATGGCTCTAAATATTAAGCTAATAACTGGGCTAACAAGGACATCCCCCTCCCGACTCCTCGATTCAAACTCGGACACTCAGAGAAGAGTTCTATACCTTAAATCCATATGTCTAACCCTTCACATATCCTCCTTATTAACCATACTATTTTATCAGGGAATGCAAATGCTGCATCCACCCTATTTATAAAATCCAGTTGATAATACTGAATGCTCATCACAATGCTCAAATGACAGCTGTGTTTTTTTGCACTCTAATAGAACAACATGGTGATCCAGATGAAATCGATATTACCAAATGTTTGCCTCCCCTCTGCAAACCCACAATAATACATATCTATCAATTTTGGTAACAAATTTGCCAGTCTCTTAGGTAAAAGACATAAGCACTTTCTTAACATGGTTTAAAATTGAACTGGGTCTATACGAATCCAGACCTGAAGGGTCTTTACTCTCTTTCAAGTAATACATACAACCACCACCACAGACTTTCAGATCTTTATTACTCCTTCTCTCCAACCTTCCAAATTTTCACAGGAAAACTATCACTTCTTAGGGAATTTTCCTGCTGTTGGACTTGACATCTCTCTCCCACTTTTTTTTTTTTTTTTTTTAAGTTTGTTTACTTGGGTAAAAATCAAAAGTTTGTTTACCTGGGTAAAAATCATAGGCTATTTGCAGGCATGACCCAAGTAAAGAAATTGACAAAAAATACAACAGAACTGATTCACAAACACAGAGTAATCACAGAAGGTACAAAATCCATCAGACAATTGAAATGATAAACTATTATTAAAAATAAGAGGATGGATTTTAGTAGATAATGTGGGGGGGGGGGGTAAGCAGCAGGTCAGAATAGAGGGTGGAAGTAGAAGTGATGTAGGTGAGGAAGGAGTCAGGTGATGGGTCCAGTGCAGAAGCACTTGCAGTCAGACTTTGATGAAGGTATCTTTTCAGTTGTGCTCAGAAAGTGAGGAAAAAATAAATTACTTTTATTCTATTTTTTTTATTTTATTTACACTTTGTAGGTTAGTCTCATTAGGCCAATGGACTATTTTCAGTGGAGGCGAAGGTGGTATTCACACTGACTAAAGGAAATTTGTCCAGGGAGCTTCCCCTGTTTTTGATAGACACCATGGGATCTTTTTACATCTGCCTGAACTACCACCCACTCAGGCAGATAAGGCCTCAGTTTAGTGTCTCATCTGAAGGGTGGTGCACTCAGGAGTGCAGCATCCCCTTATGTTGCACTGCAGTGTCTATATTAAAGTACCCCTTCAAATCGGGTAACCCTAAACTAGCTTGTTCTCGGAGGAGAACTCATTTATCCTAACTGAGCATTGCCTTTTTCCCCTACCAGATAAAGTCTTTCAACTTTTTATTGTCATCAGCAACTTTAAGTGAGAGAGGAAGGGACTGCCAGATTTTGGATGCAAAAATGGAGAAAGATTGGTCAGCACAGTATAGTTTGGTTTGGTGTGGGTCTGGAGTGAGGGAGTCAATTGTGAGAAGTTGCAGAGGTTGTAGGGGTTGTTTATTATAGAATTTAACAGCAGAAGGCAAAAAGACATCTGGATGAAGTAGTTTGAAGAGAAGCGCCCTTAGGAGTAGCTCAGCTCTGTATCGGACTGGTAGCCATCTGGCTTTGTAGAGGGTGTTGGGCAGTGCTGTTTTGGGAGAGCCAGAAATTAAAATTGGCAGATTTTGTTTTCAACAGTCTGAGGAGTTGATTAAAAAAAAAAAAAAAAAAAACATGAATTAAGTGTGGAACTAGGAGGATGCCTTTGTGTACTGCAATTCTTGTTATCCTGGAGAGAGACAGAGATATTTTCCAGGTCCAGAATAAAAGAGTTGAGCTTTTTCCTGGTGATTTCAATGTGGTTATGAAAGCTAGAGAGACTGGCCCAGCCATAATCATAGATATTGAAAAGGCATGGTTGTTTTATTGGAGTACCACTGAGACTCGTGATACTGACATTTTAAGGACGTTGTTTTTCAGCTTTTGTGATGCTCCAAGCATCATACTTTTTTGTTTTGGAGGGCTTTAGGAGGAGAAGTTTCTGATTGTTTACCCAAGAATTAAGGGAGCGGAGGTCAGACTGAAGCTGGGTTTGAAAAGCTGAATTTGAGGGACTGGATCAAAGGATAATCATGTTATCAGTGTAAAACGTGATAAGAAGATAAGGGGGTAAAAGCAGGTAGATTCTTAATGACTGGAAATAGTGGGTCAAGTATGAAGCCCTGTAGCAATCTTTTGGTTAAGGGTGCTTGGAGATGTCATAATTGAGCCAGTTTTGACTCCAAAATACCCATTTGTTAAGAAACCTTAGAACCATGTGACAGTGTTAAAGCTACCTCTGATTTTCTGAACAGAGTAAAAGAGGAGGTGGAGGTGGTCAATATGATCAAAAACTTTGGTAAGGTCAATGAAGAGCACTCTTGAAAAGATCCTTCTCAATGTGGATAAAGGAAACCTACCTGTAAGTGACCATAGTGCTGTCATTGCACTTTGGCCAGCCCAGAATCCATGCTGTTTATGAGTGATGGGATGGTAAAGCTGAAAGTGGAAAGTTGCCTCTAGATTAGTTTTAATAAATTACCTCTGATTTTCTGGAGGGAGTAAAAGAGGTGGAGGTGGTCAATATGATCAAAAACTTTGGTAAGGTTAATGAAGAGCACTCTTGAAAAGATCCTTCTCAATGTGGATAAAGGAAACCTAGCTGTAAGTGACCATAGTGCTGTCATTGCACTTTGGCCAGCCATGAGTGATGGGATGGTAAAGCTGGAAGTGGAAAGTTCCCTCTAGATTAGTTTTAATAAGTACTTTCCAAAATGCAGGGAGGAAGTAGGAGGCATTCTCTGGCTGAGGCTGTTTAGAAAAAGAGTTTAACAAGAGCAGTTTTTCTCATGCCTGACATTGTGTTTAGAGTTAAACAGAGGTCATAAATGTGGAGAAGAGCTGTGGTAAGGAAGTCTTTGCACAGTGAGATGAATCTGGGAAGTAGATTGTCTGCATCATGGGGTGCTTCCAGAGATATACATTTTCTGGTAGGGGCATTTCTTCCTATCTTAGCTAGTAATTTAAAAGTGGCATAACTAAGTCTTCCATAAATATTCTATTTCTGCTTTCGTTTGATTCCTCGTTTCACAGCTTTATACAAAATTCTTATTTTTTTTTTAATATATCCAAAACCAGTTCTTTAAACTTTCAGTTGCCCAAGTTGTTGAGCTAAAAGCTTTTGCACTCTTATCAAAAAATGAGTTGCTTAACAGCAAGCATTCTAAATGCAAGCATGCTGTCCAAATACTCCCTTGTTTTTTCTCTAGCACTCTATAGATTCTTGTTTTGTCACAAGAGTTTGCCTTCTTCAATAATTTAATCATTGTCAACCCCTCTAAATTACTCCCATCAATTCGTATTCATCTCTTCTTCTCTTATTTCTACCATGCTTTTAAAGTCCAGTTTTGATTTTATCCCACTCACTACCTGTCACTTCTGAAGTAACTTCTGGGGTTAAATGTGGCACAATTGTCGCATTCAACCTCGAGGTGCGGATCACCCAAGCAATACAAGCATGCCTACTGCGAGTCATAATTAGGCATTTTCCAACCGCACAAGGAACATTTCTTAAAGCCTGAGGGCTTATCAGCCATAACCAAAACAACTAAACTAAGCACTAAACAAACTAACAAACTTTAACAGTCCAGTCCTAATGGCTACAAGAAAAAGGGTGCCAAAACCCAACTCACACTATCAGTAAAGATCTAAGCTAAGGGAAGGGAGGTAACACACTATATAGAAAATGATTAACACTAAACTAAACTAACAACTACCCAGAAGTTAGAAGAAAAAAATAGTATGAAAACACTTATCTTAGCTAGAGCCAATGGAAATGTGTCTGCACAGGATACATGGCAAATGAAATCTGGGGGTTAGAGGGCACCGGGGCATCATGGGAGAGGGAGGAGCTAGAGCCTTGGATCAGTCTGTAGTATGTTGCCAGCTCAGATCAGATATCTGATCCTAGGCTCTAGGTTGATGAATGATGACTTGGATGATATCAGATACATTGATTTCAAGAACTAGCTCTAAAAGTGAACAAATTAAATCTATCATTCTACTACAGAATGAAGGGCAGCCATGGTGGTGCAGCAGTTAGCATTGCCGCCTCACAGCAAGAGGTTCTCTGGTTTGATCCTCAGCTGGGATGCCTTCTGTGCAGAGTCTGCATGTCCTCCCTATGGTCACGTGGGTTTCCCTCCGGGTGTTCTGGTTTCCTCCCACATCTCAAAGACATGCTGTAGGTGGATTGGACACTCTAAATTGGCCCTAGGTGTGAGTGTGTGCCTTCTGTGGAAGGTTGGGCGCCGGGCTGGCAACTCGACACTGTAAAACTCCACTGTCAATCATGAGCGGACAGGTGATCTGCTGTGGCGACCCTAACCAGGAAAAGCCGAAAGAAGAAGAAAAAGAAGATTCTACCACAGAACAAACTGTGTTCAAGCTTAAATAAGTTAACAAATTCAATACCAACGTCATTAGGTATCACTGTAAAGAGAGAATAAACATCACTGTAACAAGATAACTTTCAGAAGCATTACCAATCTCACGGATGTAGTCCGAAAGTGTCTGCAAAAGATGTCTGGTATCCTTCAAAATAGAAGGTATAACATCTAATAATGATCTTAACTTCTTCTCAACAAAAACAGACAAGGGTGTCACCCAATTATGACCAGAAACTATGGGTCTTGAGTGGAGGGGCGACAGGATTTTTATGCATCTTGGGGAGGCCATGGATTACAGGTTATCGTGGGATGTTCAACAAAGAAAAATTTATACAATTCATAAGTAATTGTGCCACTCATTAAAAACTCAAAAGCATTACATGTACACTTCTAACGTCTGTACATCGAATTTATACAACGCTGGGTAAGTATTAATATCAAAAAGCATATCAAGCATGTTGTTCAAATAAAAGTCCACGTCCATTAAAACTACAGCTCTTCCTTTGTTTGCAGGTTTAATCTGTATCAAATGCATCTCTTGTAATTCTTGAAGTGCTTCACATTCAATAGGAGTCCGATTTAAAAAGGTATTTTTACATGGAGTGGTTAAATAATGCATAATCTCAGATGCATCCAACAAAGGGTGGATGACAGGATTTAAAGTACCACATTTCTTGAACACAGAAACCTGCATCTATATAGAATATAAAACTCTCAGCATCACACTCCTTATAAATAGTCTAAGATCTAATATCACACTGCATACAACTAAACGTGTAGCTGGAATAAAAGAAAGGCCTTTCTCAAGGACAGAGATTTGACCTGAAATTAGCCATATAGAGGAAATATTATGGATGACAGACTTATGGACAAAAGAAACTCGTGAAATAAAAGAAATTACCTCTGACTGACAGGCAGTTTCAATTGCTTCCTTCCTCTGATGACTGACCGCCCCACTCTGAGCTTCCCTTCTTGCTTCACAGGGACTGGTAACTTTTGGAAAAAAATATACAATGGTAATACAATACCTGCGCAAAGGTCTTCTGTCATACCACAGGTGCAGTATTGACACACTCATGGAACACCAATATTCGTCAGGTTACCCAAAGAAGTAGCCATCATGCTAGAGGGCCCTTCTCCACAGTCATCATAGGCATCATTAGTTCTATTAGCTGGCTGTCCATTAACAGTATTATCACCAGCTGATATTGAATTCCTCAGCCATGAGAAACATGCCTTCTACTGAAATCATTAAAAATCACATTCCAATTTTTTACACTTCAGATTCTGTAGCCTCAACTTGTATGTTGCAGCGTTATGTTATTACATATCTCATCCATCTTCAACTGATTAGGTTAATAGCTGGTTATTGACCAAAAGGTCTTTATAAGCCTAGCCATGTTTGCCCAATATAATACTAGAAGGATCTTGCCGAAACTCGAGATCTTGGTTAGCAATAACTGCCCATATCTAGGAAAGTCACAGCTGAAACCTACGGCAGGAATTAACGGTTTCCCATCCAGTCATGCAGGCTACACAGGGTCATAGAGGGGCTTTGTTTGATGTGAAGTGGTATCCTATTCCAGAGATGTGGCAACCTCCGAGAGACATCTGTCTCTCCAGCAGGTCCTATTTATGTCGCAGGCCAGGTTAAGGTCCCTGGAGCGGGTGACCCTTATCCCATTTGACTTGCGGATGTGCATCATTTCCATTATGTTTGGATCAGAGATTGCTCTGTAGGCCAGGTACAAGTCTCTTCCAAGTAGTCTGTATGCTACTGAGTACAGTGACAGTGACTTCAGTCTGTCACTGTATGATGTGCTGGAGACCCTGAATTTTCTTGGTTAGAAATCTCTGAGGTCTTGCTGTAGGTGCCTGGTAAGGTACATACCAAAGGCAGCACTGTACTCAATTATTAGCCTGATGAGGGTCAAGTACAGGGGTGTTATGACGTCTTTCACTCCTGAGGCAATGTCTTTGCTAATGAACTGTGGGACACAGAATCCCTTCCTTACCACAGTACACATATGGTGGTCAAAGTTCAGGCTACAGTCAGCTTGCATTCCCAAGTCTTACAGAGTTGTTACTTAGGGTATTATTATTATTTATATGATAGTCTGCAGGGATATAAGGATGATAAAGTTTTTTTTTGCATTGAGTTTGAGTCCATAGCTTTGACACCAATAACTGGTTTGTGCAAGTCTCTCTTGAAGTATATTGATATCATTTGGAGATTCAATGATTGCACCTAATTTGCAGGCATCAGCAAATGTTGTCAGCCAAAGTCCCTCTGTTTTGACCTGAACATTTGAGAAGTATATTCCAAACAATAAGGGGCCCACCACTGACCCTTGTGGAATCCCCACTGGTTACAGGTCTGCTGATTGAGGTAAAGTCCCCAACACTGACAGAGTGTGATCTGTCGGTGAGCTAGTTAGCAACCTGCCTGAAAACATAAGGGTTGATATTCAACTGGGACAGTTTATCAGTGATGCCAGAATGTGGGACTGTGTTGTAGCCCTTGGCTGTCAAAATATGCTGTATGCACAGATTTGCCTTCATCTGTGGCTCTGGTAACATTTTCAAAGAAGTCCACCAGCTTTAACAGGCATGACCTGCCTTTGACAAAACCAAGCTGTGTTGTATCAAGGGTTTGGAGATCACCTATATCCTTATTTATAAGGTCCATTATGATTATTTGTTCCATGGCCTTATAGATGAGGCTGGTTAAGCTTATGGGTCTGCAGTTCTCAGGGTCTATTGCTGTACCCCCTTTACGAAGGGGATGATGGTTAGAGTTTTCCATTCATCAGGGACAAAACCAGTACTCAGGCTATGATTGAAGAAAGTACCTAATGGAGTTGCCAACTCGTGTTTTAGACTATTTAAAATGCAACCTGGGATGCCATCTGGTCCCATAGAGGCTGTGTTTTTGGCCTTGGAGAAAGCATTAATGGCTTGCTCTTTCGAGATGCAAGGTGGGGAATATGTAGAGGGAATGCTTTGTGGAATGTTTGGAGGGTACAAGGTAGTGAAATTTTCACCAAAGCTAATAGGTTAGTTATTTTCGCAGCATCAATGTGTGTGATGACATCCACAGCTAGTTCAGCACACGTCTGGATATCTTTTAGGTCATTGATATAGCTGAAGAACGCCTTATGGTTATCCTTAGCTATGGTTGGTAAATTTTTTTCTAAGTTGCCCTTAGAGGATTTTATAAGTTGTCTTACTTGTTTGTTCCTGTAGATGAGAGTGTTCTTCCACTGCTGGGACCTCTCATTTTTATAGTTAGACAGCAAATTATTCCTCTTGTTGTATAACTTATTAATTACTGCTAGATGTCCACCAGGGAGGCTTGTTTTTTTCTTGAGGATCTTGTTTTGATCCTATCAGGTACAGCTGTGTCAATACATTTGTAGAAGTGTTTGTACAAGGCATTTGTCTATACCTTAGTATAGTTGTCAATGCCATCTGTGGGAACAGGAGCTTGGAAATTATTTATGCCATCCCTTAAGAGAGAGTATAATTAGTTTAGTGAAATTTTTATTAGCCTGATTTCGGGTTCAGGTGTTACAGCTACTTCAAATGTGACTGATTTTTGAACAGATTTAACCAGTGAGGGTCCTATACTTGGGGTGGTGTAAAGGTCACCCATGTTGGTGAGGACCAGATCGAGAATATTTGAGCCCCTTGTGGGGATGCCTACTATTTGCTGCAAGATTTTAGGAACCTTTGTGCAAGCATGTTTGTAAGTTTCCCAGTCACTGGAGGGATATTTAAAATCGCCTATGACTAGAGCGTTTGGTTATAATTTGATTGATTTAGTAGATCCAAGTAAACAGCATGGGCAATGGGCATCTTGGTTCACTGAATGGGGCCTACAGCTTATGATGACTTCAAGGGGGGCCTTACCCACAGGTAGTTGAACTTTGAGTAATTCCATAGTGTTTTCCTGTCTAACCAGTCTAGAGGTGTATTCATCTTTGATCACATGTTCATTTTGTGGTGTGAAAGTGTGGAAAGCATTGCAGCTTTGCAAGGCCAGGGTACTCTCTGCAATCCTGAACCAAGCTTCTGTGAATGCACAGACGTCAACATCCCTCCAGGAAGACTGCTTCCAGAGAGTACAGTTTCTGATTTAAACTCCTAGTGCTTGGCAGCATAATCTTCAAATTTATTTGTGAATGATATTTCCACATCGGAAATTTTGTTCTTGAGACCTTGCCTAAAAATGCACTATGGGAAGGAAAGTGCCTTAGCCGGTAACCTAAAGCCTAGAATAACAGGTGAAGACTATTTCTGGCAAAGCTGCATTGTCTGTCAACCATGTCATCCCAGGCTGACAGGAACTGGATCCCCTTAGAATGACACCAGAAACTAAGTCAATTGTTGAACTTAATAATTTTTTCTTTATATTGTGGTATCATCCTAGGTGAGGGTAGAATGCTACTCAAGGCTAGGGGCATACCTGCCCGAGACACATTCATAGCGCTCAATCAGGACTCTCTTCATATAGTCCAGTGAGGTACATCTCAAGTCATTCACACCAACATGAACTATGATGGAGTCATAACAGTACTCGAGAGACCTGAATGCATATGTGATCTGATGGATCCTGGCACCTGATACACAGCTGACCATAACCTTCTTGTCCAGCCTGGTGAGTGGGACATGTGTGTGTGTCTCACAATAGCGTCACGTGACTAAAAATTTGGTTGAGATGCGCTTTGCCTTAGAGGCTTATTTGGTGTGACATTAGTGCTTGTGTTTTTATGTGTACTGAGTGCTGCAAGTGCTGTATTAAGTGTTTGTGTTTGGATGGTTTCTGGTGAGTACCTCCACGTATGGTTTGTGTAGGATGTGTAAGTATATGAGTTGACAACCTGTTCAGTGTTGGTTCTTTTTCTGAGTGCAAGAGAGCAAGGATTCCAGATTCTTAGTGCAGATGCATCTCTCATAAATTGTACTTGGGTGATTTAGGATTACAGGGTTGTCAGTGTACATGACGAAGTTGCTACACTGCCTCAGGATACCCATGTCACTCAGACTGGTAAGAGAAATGGAGGGAAACTGACCATTCATAATGCTAGGTTAAATCCTGTTTTCACAATGGGGAGAGGAAATGGAGGAGTATGGTATAACTGAGTGCTCTAAATAGGGTCTATACTAAAAGGGTGCTCTATAAAGGGTCTATACTAGCAGGGGTTCTAAAAATGGCATGAGACTATTGCAGATTCGGTGGTTTTGGGAATATTTAAGGAGCAAAATCACAGCTGAGGTGCTCTCTGAGCAGATAAGTGCAATTTAAGGATTTCACGACCAGATCATGGGCAGCTACTAAGGGAAAATTTATCTACTGAGATTTTGGAGTCTATAACCTCCAATGGTTACCTCCACTGCGTGGTAGTGTGCAATGGTGCATGGAAGTATGCTATGCGTAAACAGGTGAATACAGCATTGCAGTGGCTGATCAACAAACTCTGTGGAGCTGTGTTAAAACAAGTGCAAACCCACTCAAATGTGGGGCTTATGCAGCAACAGTGAGCAAACTAAATTAAAACAATTTAACCAATAAAAAAGATTAAAAGTGAGCCCTGTGCCAGAAACCTTCAATCAGATGAGTCCAAACTGCACTCTCCTACCACAGGGGTTCAGGGGAGCCCTCTCCAACAAAAGATATCCTGGTTTACTGCTCAGTTTAACAAACAGATTCAGCAGGTATGAATCTGGTGTATGCTGCAGCAGACAAAAACTGCAACAAATCAGCAAGAACACTTTTAAAAATCATCAATATAGCAAAAATACAATTTAAAAGTACAAAACACAGTACAAAATTGTACTTATGGTTAACAGAATCCAACAGTTTCCTTGGATTGCAAAGATGAATACAGCAGAGCAGTGGCTGGTCGCCTAACTCTATGGAGCGGTGTTAAAACAGCATACTTCTCATTGAAAGTCTGCTGCAGTGCATTTACTTCATTAATCAATGCATCCTTGTGACTTTTATATAGGTTGTTCTTTCTCTAGTAGCAGGATAGGTTTAATCTGTTCACTTTTAGAGCTAGTTCTTAAAAACAATGTTTTTATGTTCAATGACCGCTTTTATTTACAAAAACTTGGCATTGCAATGGGCACTGTGCCAATAGCTATGCCAATACTGTACTATCTCAGTGGGAGTGCATTTACTTCATTAATCAATGCATCCTTGTGACTTTTATATAGGTTGTTCTTTCTCTAGTAGCAGGATAGGTTTAATCTGTTCACTTTTAGAGC
Organism: Protopterus annectens; assembly: GCF_019279795.1. Classification (NCBI taxonomy): domain Eukaryota; kingdom Metazoa; phylum Chordata; order Ceratodontiformes; family Protopteridae; genus Protopterus; species Protopterus annectens. The sequence goes on from NC_056743.1 coordinate 1,127,422,348, forward strand.
TAGTTCTTAAAAACAATGTTTTTATGTTCAATGACCGCTTTTATTTACAAAAACTTGGCATTGCAATGGGCACTGTGCCAATAGCTATGCCAATACTGTACTATCTCAGTGGGAGAATACAAAGGTGTTACGAGATAACCGCTTTGTGGGATATATCAAATTTTACACATGCTTCATAGATTATGCGTTTCTAATTTGGGCAGGATCATTGCATGGCCTGCAAAATGTTATACATTATATTGAAGCGACGACTACTTTTTGTTTTTAATTTACAGCTCAGCATTCACTGAATGCTATAGACTTTTTTGATGTTACAATTCCTAAAAAGTCTAAAGGTTCAAGTTAGAACCAGTGTATTTACCAAACCCTCTAAAAAAACAGGTTGTTACATCGCACAAACATGCATCCCAGTTATGTCTCCAGAAATGTAATTAAAGGACAATATACTAGATATTCCAGGTTGAATAATGAGTTACACTTACAAGAATAAGAAGTTATGTTCTTACCATAACGTTTCATGTTAGTTGTCGTCTTCTCGCCTTCTTTCTTGCTGGATGGGTTCGGAGCCGATCCTCGGCTCCGACTCGGCCTATACTATAGCTCGAGAGCTATTTTTACCGGCTCGAGGCAGCCCTATAACCCACAATACCATGCGCTAACTCCCCAGATCTCATTTGGAAGCCAAGACATAGTATAAATATAATATCATAATATCATAATCCTCATTTGCAAGTACAGGCTCCCTGCTAGTAACATTCAGGATACTGGGAAACCGTAACATGTTATATCTCCAGAAATGGAAGGGTTCAGAGACCTGAAGTCTCTCCAGGCTAGTGAGCAGGAGGGAGGGATGCAAGAAAGAAGGCGAGAAGAAGACAACTAACATGGAACGTTATGGTAAGAACATAACTTCTTAATGTTAAGTTGTCATTCTCGCCTTCATTCTTGCTGGATGGGACAGCGTCCCTTGCATCTTAGTCCTGGGTGGCTCAATGGAACAGACTCCTGAGTATGGTGGAACCAAAGTCATCTCTATTTCTGGAGGCTATATCAAGTTTGTAATGGGCAATAAAGGTATGTTTGGAAGCCCATGTAGCTGCTGCACATATGGCATCTAGTGGTAACCTTGCCTGAAATGCCGTTGATGTTGATAGCGCCCTGGTTGAATGAGCCTTAGGCCTAGATGGAAGTTGCCTGTGTCTCAACTCATAGACAAAGGTAATAATAGATGTCAACTATCTGGAAAGAGTAACCTTCGATACCAGAAGCCCTTTCTTTCCTGCAGCATAAGAGAGAAAGAGCTGGTCTGACTTTCTGAGTTGTTTTGTCCTGTCTAGATAATACTTTAATTGGCGATGAACATCTAATGAATGTAATTTCTGTTCAGCCCTGTTGGCATAGTCTGGGAAGAAGACAGGCAAGTCAATGGAGTGGTTTAGATTTGTTTCCGAGGACACTTTCGGTAGGAAGGAAGGGTTTGTTCTGAGAGTTACCCTGTCTTTGTGAAAGACCAAATAAGGGGGACGGATTGACAAAGCTTGAAGTTCCGATACCCTTCTGGCAGATGTTATGGCTACTAAAACAGAGTTTTCCAAGAAAGAAGCTTGAGGGAGCAAGAAGCTGCAGGTTCAAAGGGAGGCAGAATCAATGAGGTTAGAACTAAATTCAAATCCCATTGTGGAGGTGGATCTTTAACTGGAGGTCTAAGCAAAAAGATGCCCTTGAGGAAGGCTTTACAATGTTTGTGGGACATAATATATGTTTCTGAGAGCCCAACATGAAAATTAGCAATGGCCGCTAATTGTACCCTGATACTGGCTGACAATGACCCTGAATGAAAAAGCACCGCCAGAAAATTTAGAACCTTATGAATGGGTGCATGGAAAGGATCTAGGGACTTAGTTTGTGCCCAATGTGAAAAACGCTTCCATTTACTCACATACGTCTTCTTAGTATTGGACTTATGGGAAGCTAGAATGATATTCCAAACAGGAGGAGAAATAAGGGGAAGCCTGGCTAAGGCTGGAAGTAGAGCAACCAAGCTGTGAGGTTGAGGGAATGAAGAGACTGATGCAGCTTGCCCGTGAGATGGGTCAACAGATCTGGAAGGGGTTCCAGATGCCAAGGCTGTTCTAGTAGGTAACTGTGCAGAAATGGAAACCATACTTGTAGAGGCCAAAACGGGGCAATGAGGATCATTTGGGATGTCAATGCGGTTGCTTTCTGAATTAATTGCGGGATCAATGGCAAGGGAGGAAAGGCATATAGAAGACCCCGGGGCCAATCGTGAACAAGAGCGTCTCTGGGGGGATGGCCTGGTAGAGGAAAGAGTGTGAAGAAGTCGAGGCACTTGCTGTTTTGAGGAGTTGCGAAAAGATCGCAGCAAGGCTGGCCCCACTTCTGAAATATTCTGTCTGCTACTGCTTGATTTAGAGACCACTCGTGAGGCATGAGGATAGCTCTGCTCAATCTGTCCGCTATGACGTTGGACTTCCTGGGGATGTGCGTTGCTATCAGAAACCGTTGAGAGGAAATCGCCCATTGCCAAAGTCTGAGTGCTTCTCGACATAGGGGGTAGGACTTTGTTCCACCCTGCTTGTTTATGTACCACACTACAGACATATTGTCCATTTGAATTGCTATAGTCCCTGTGGGAAGAGAGCTCTGAAGGGCTTGCAACGTCAAAAGCACCGCCCTCATCTCCAGGACATTTATGTGCAAGTGGCGTTCTGATTGTTGCCATGTGCCCTGGACCATCCTGCCCTGATAATGCCCCCCCCCCCACCAGATCAGGGAGGCATCCGTTGTCACTGTGGCAACTGGGAGGGGGGACAAAGGGTCTGCCCTGAAAAAGCTGAGGGGAAACCATCCACCAGGAGAGATGATTCTTGCAAGAAGGGGTTATCAAAATATTGTGAGTCATTGGTAGCTGTTGAAAGGACCATTGAGAAAACAGCATCCACTAAAGGAGCCTCATGTGGAAGCGGGCTAATGGGAGTAGAAGAATCGCCGCTGCCATGAGGCCTAACGCTTTCAATACTAGCTTGACTTGAACTCTGTTGGGCTGAAACAGGGACTGAACATTCCGCCTTATGTCTGTCACTCTCTGAGGTGGTAATGTTGCAGACATTTCTGTGGTGTTTAATACGGCGCCTATAAAGTTTATACATTGACAAGGCGACAAAGAGGACTTTGCAAAATTTATAGAAATACCTAGACTGTTGCAAAGGTGAATAGTGTAATCTCTGGTCATTATAAGATGCTGCTTGGTGGTAGCGGAAATGAGCCAGTCGTCTAGATATGGAAACACCTGGAATCCTTTTTGTCTCAGGTGAGCCATGACTACTGCCAAGCATTTGGTGAACACCTGGGGGGCTGTGGTGAGACCAAAGGGCAGGGTTCTGAATTGATAATGACTGGCTCCCAGCCGGAAGCAGAGAAACCTCCTGGAGCGCCTGTGTATCTTTATATTATAGTACACGTCCTGGAGGTCTAAGGAGCACATCCAGTTGTCTCTGCCCAAAAAGGGTAGAATGGACTGCAGTGTTGCCATCCGAAATTTTGTCTTGTACAGAGTTGTTCAATCTGCTGAGGTCCAAAATGGGTCTCCAGTCTTTTTTGGTACCAAAAAGAATCTGGAGTAGATTCTGGATCCTAGCTGATCTGCTGGGACTGCCTGGATGACTCTTTTTTGTTAACAGCTTTTTTATTTCTAGCTGAGCCTGACCCCTTTGTGCGGGTGGTACGTCTGGTAGGGGTCTTGGCGGTTGTACCGGAGGGGAAGTGAAGGGAATTTTGTAACCCTCAGATATGATCTTCTGTACCCATGTGTCTTGGGAGAGGGCGTGCCAGGCTTCCGGGTACAGAGATAATCTTCCCCCGACTGCCTCCGAAGGCGGACAGTTGGGCAGCTTTTCAGGGATGCTGAAAGGGCTGGTCAGGGAAAGATTCCCTGGAACCCTGGTTCTCGTTCTGTGGACCCCCTCTGCCCCTAGGGCAGCGTCTGTTATTATTCCCCCCTCTGCCTCTAGGGGGAAATTCACCACATGTGGCAGGTGCGACTCCCTGTGGTTTGCAGAACCACATCTTTCCACCTCTCTATCCCTTAGGATAAGGTCTAGGTGGTGTGAAAAAATGGACTCCCACAGCAGAGAGAGTCTTACCATCTTGCTCGCATCTGGTGAGGGTATTCTTCACCTGAGGTCCAAACAATTCTGAACCATCAAAGGGTGTTGGTGAAGGACGCCTTGAAGGGATCGACAAAGTTACAGAGTTGCATCCAAGCGTGACGTCTCAACGCAACACCTGTGCCAGCGGCTCTACTCGCTCCATCGGCTGCGTAAGAGATAAGCCGCATGGAGGAGTTAACAACTGAGTTCAGGGTGGCCAGCTGGGAGTTTATCTTCTCCTGATACCCCACAGCAGAAGGATCCTGTACCGTTTCACCCAGCTCTTTGAGCAGGTCTCTCTGAAGGCGGGTGAAATGACATAAATAGTTCAGTGATCGCATAGTAAAGGTCGCTGAAGCAAATGTCTGCTTGCCGTACCTGTCCATGGTCCTGGACTCTTTGTTAGGAGGATGAACAGGTACAGAAGGATCAGCCAATTCCTTCTTAGTGGCTGCTTCTACCACCATAGCATCGACTGAAGCGCCTTTGGTGAGAAAGGACTTGTCCTCTGGTGCAGAAATAAATTTTGAAGGCCTCCTATGAGTAGGTTCCATTGAATCAGGAGCTGCCCACGCCTTTCTAGCCGCTACCTCCATTAGTGGGTCGAAAGGGGGAGAACACCCAGGAGGTGGAAGGGTGAGATCCAAAAGCGTCAAGGTAAACCGTCTCGTCCTCGGAAGGTTTGAGAGTGGACCAACTTCCCCCTCTGTTTTAGGATCTCTAGGATGTCTGAAAAAGAGACATCCTCAGAGGGGGATCTGGGGGAACCCTCAGACTCATCCAAGTCGGTGTCTGATGTGACAGACTCGGAGGAGTCTATGTGCTTCCTCTTGCACTTTCTTTTCCTAGGGGGTTCCCCTGAAACTTCGGTGTCATGGAAAATTCTGAGACAGTTCCAAGTCTTTCGGGATATAAAATTAATGAAGATAAAACAAAGGTGACAGTTGTAAACTGTGTACTCAAACAGGAATTTGTTCAGCAGTATCCATATTTATGGAGACATAATAAAATGAAGTGTTTAGGAGTATGAGTTAAAGATTCTGTTATGGCAGCTAAGGATGTTTATGAAGAAATTAAGATAATACAAAAACTAAGAAACTGGAAGCTCTTACCTATGAATATGGATAGAAAGATATACACAGTAAAATGTTTTTAGTCCCATTAGTTGTACATATGGGTCAGGCATTTTTTTTTTTTTTATTAACCCAAAAAGTTGTGGCTCATAACTAAAAGGGTTGAAGCATATTATCTGGGAGGGCAAGAGTTGTGGGATATGTTGACCCCTTAAAAAGAAAAAGGTGGTTTAGGATTTCAAGATTTGAAGGGACAGGTCCATGTCTGACTCTAAACCAGTCACAAGTGGTGTCCCGCAAGGCTCAGTTCTGGGACCCCTACTGTTTGGCATATATTTCTCAGAAGTACAGGCAAACACAGGAGGACTATGGCTAACCAAGTTTGCTGATAACTGCAAACTGGGAGCCATAACTGACTCTCCGGCTGACACAGACATCCTCCAAAAAGGCCTTACTGAGACAGACACCTGGTGTCTAAGTCATGGCCTCAAGCTAAATGCTAAAAAATGCATAGTCATCTCGTTTGGGAAAAACAAAACACCCTCGAATTATCACATAGGCGGCAGCCCCCTTAATACAGAAGAGGTAATAAGAGATCTGGGGACCCAGGTAGATAGTAATCTCTCCTTTGATAATCATATTGCCAAAGTAGTTAGGAAATCCTTCTATGTGGCCCATCTAATTACTAAGGGGTTCGCATCTAGAAATAAAGAGGTTATATTGCCCCTCTACTCCTCACTCATCAGACCCATCATAGAGTACAATGCCCCATTTGGGATGTACCTCACAAGACACTTCCAACAGCTTGAAAGACCACAAAAGCACCTCACCAAGAGGATTACTGGTCTCAAACATATGTCCTATGCAGCCCGACTGAAAAAACTCCAGCTGTACTCAGTGACATATCGCTTACTCAGAGGTGATCTCTGCCTGACTTACAAAGCCATGTCCAATTCAGAATTGATGGACATGCTCCACCTAAAGAAATCCAAGTCAATGCGAGCCACATGCTCTAGTGAGCTAAACCTCGCCACAACAATAAATAGAACATGCTGGAGGGATAGATTCCTGTCACAGACTCCCCATGCTTTGGAACAAAATTCCTAACTACATTAGGCAGAGCCCCTCACTAACACTCTTCAAGAGAAGCCTTGATGAGTGGATGGGTAACAGAAAATACACCCCTGAGATCACTTCATTGGCTCTACTTGACAGAGGCTCAGTTAATTAATCAATGGGGAGGCGAAAGTTCTGGCTAGGCTTATAAATGCCCTCGGGCAGATAGCCTAGTACCTACCTATGAACATTTTAGAGTTGCACAGTTAAGGCTCTTGTATAACACAAGCAGAAATGTACAAGTCAATGAGGAAAGGAAGAATGATGAAGTTGGCGGGGGTTAGAATTCATGAAATAAGGAGAGTGGGACTTTGGATGCAGATCTTTAAGTTAAACAACAGTCATGGAATATTATATTAAAAGTAGCAGAAAATATTCTAAGAACTAAGCTGACAGACTAAAGGAGATCCTGCATATAAAGATAACCACAATTAGAGGTTCTGAGATCAGGCAAGAGGGAGGCTGCAATTTACTAGAGGAAGTTGGCAAAGGAACCAAGCTATTGGGAACAAATCAGAGAGCGAGTGGTAATAAAATGGGAAAAGGTCAAGACATTTGGGCTGTAGGTTAGAAACAGCTTTCCCTATCAGGGACTGATATCAGAGTATAGGAAAGGAGAAAAGGATAGGGGACTCTCAAGTGAAAGACCTACACTGGAGTTTCTAGAACAGAAGCTGCTGTTAAAAAAATAGTTAATTAGTAGGGCATATAAAATGCTGCAAGACAGCGATAGGAATCAGATGTCATCAGAAAAGTTTGTGAAGTGAGATTACATAAGCAACTCACAAAGAAACAATGAAAGGACATTTGTATGGCTCCCAAGTATGCAAAGTCTAGAATATTTAGGATTTTTTCTTAGAAGTGTTTGCATAGGTACTTTATACCTTAAGCAGACACCAAAAGACGTTTTTCTCAAGTAGACAGCAAATGTTGGAGGTGTGATGGGGAAGAAAGTGGTAACTGAGAATATACATTTTCAGAGTGTAATGAGTTGGCAGACATTAAAAACTCAGAGTACTCTTGTCAGAAACACTAGGTAAGCAAATGAGTGTAACTAAGGAATTTTTTTTGTTTTGAACTGGGGATACGGGCTATGAATTGCCTAGATATAGTAAGGACTTGCTGAGTTTAATTCTGGTTGCAGTCAAAAAAGCAATTACTAGAAAATGGAAATTAAAATCTAAACCAGTCGTACTTGAAGCAGTGAATAGTGTTACAACAGTAAAAACAGAACTGAGATATTTAAAAAGGGTAGGAGCAAATTACATAGAACAAAAATGGAAATTGTGGGAACAATACATGCAGAAGAACATTTTGAAGGAGGAATCAGATTTAAGAGAAGGCAGGAACTGAACAAATGCTTGACTATATTGTATATAAGAATGTATGTAAATCTATGTTTGTAAATGTGAACTTGCTAATATGGTTTGTTTACTTTTATATAAATTTAAGTTCACCTATGTGACAAGTGATATTTCATTAAAGGTGTTTAACAAAAAAAACTTGAGCAGATGACAGCAGGGTCAGTCATTTGTATTCACCAATTGCCCCAAACAACTAAAGCAAGCCACCTTTTCAGACAGTGTACACCTTGTATTCAAATAAAAATATGAATTTCACATAACTCATTCTAAAATACACACACACACACACACACACACACACACACACACACACACACACACACAAGTGTGACCATCAGTTATCATCACAGATGGTTGATTGTGACCAAATGAATGTATAAATACACAGCACACAGGAATATATAGTCTAACTGCTAAGTGTACCACCAAGTGCAACAACCCCCCCCCCCCCCACGTAACTCTCAACCTCTTAGTTCAAGAATCAATGAGAAAGCTAACAAATGTGGGACAAAGGACCAAAATCGGGGACAGATATAGCTCTTATATACTTAAAGTCACTAGAACAGGTTTTGCATCAGGATGTTTTTCCTGGGCTATTAGGTCTGAAATTCACGTCTGCCATTATTTAGTGACCAGTCTTCACTCACTTGTGGGGAAAAAAACAAATATGAGCAGCAGACTAAAATATGAGAAAATCCATGGCATTCTGAAAAATACCATCAAGGACAGTTGACAGAAGCTATACCCCCACAAAGACACACACAGTCATTACAATAACATGCTCTGCATCAGTATGCTTTTTACAAAGCCTTTTAATTCTGAAACTCAATATCCATCATTATTTAGTGACCAGTCCTTATTCATTGTGGGAGAAAACCACACAAATGTTTCAGGCACCAGAGCAAAATGGGAGACAAAATCAGCGATGTTCTGCAAGACAGTATCTGGGATTAATTGTTTTATATTCCTATACAGGATCCTCCCCAAACAATAAAACAAATTACCTTCTAATAAGGCAAATAAGCACTGTTAACTCAACTGTAAGGTACTTTCAAAAAAAAAAAAAAGTTTCCATGCGCGTACCTCTTCAGATTTAAAGCTTTAGTTTCTTACATTTCAGTCAGGCAGCCTCGGTCACAGGAGGCAGCCTGAAACAATAGAAACCATTCTTGGCTGCTTCACACTGTAGCCAAATGAACTGCTTTTCAGGCACTGTTTCTAACTTCTTGCCACCCCTTCTTACAGACTACTTTTGTTTTCAGCCAAAACCAGGTACTACTGAAAAATAAACTTTGGAAATGTGAGAAACAGCTGCCATTTATCATGGTTTTCATCATCTTCATTTTTATAAATTTTGCTTAGAAAGAGTCTATAGCATAAAACCAACATATTAATCTAAGATCTCTATCTGTATAAAATGGAGAAGTCATCTTTTACTACTACATATAAAATTTAATTACCACACACTTACATCCCTCCAAGCAGTCAAAAAAAATCACAACTTTTATTTATTTATTTGGAATTTAATAGGGTACATCACTGATGCCACTGGACTCATTTCAGTTTCAACCCAGGGATAAACACAGCAGATGCATGACATGATATCATCATCAACCCCCCTTTTCCCCTCATTTTCTACATGGAATCAAGCTATGTCAGCTGTCGCCATCTCTCTCCCTCTATTCAATGCCACTCTCCTGACTTTACACTCATGCTTGAGTGTCGCAGGTCTTCTCTGACACAATCCTTCCCCCTCTTTGCTGGATGCCCTTCTTTCCTCTTGCCTTCTTCCTGTCCATCCCAAATCATCTTCAGCAGACTGTCTTCTGCTTTTCTGCACATGTGCCAGAACCACTGTAATCTGCTCATTTTGACCTTTTCTGCAATTGCAACTACTCTAGCTTCTGCTCTTATCCACATTTCTTCATCTGTTCCACATTGTGCATACTAAATACCCGTCTCTGGCATGTCATTCTCCATGATCTCAAGCTTCAACTGTTCTGCTCAGCTACTTTCTCATCTTTCTTCCAAATGGGAATGCCCTTGCCATGCTCCAACTTAAACCCCTCCCATTCCATCTTGCACTGACTCATCCAACTACCTCTACTATTACTTCATCTCACCCAAAACAATCACTCCCCTACTAAAAAAGTACAGTTTTGTACCTACCATAAATGTAGATGTTCGAAGATCCACATTGCTGCAGTCCTTACACTTGGGTAGTCCGCTGTCCTCGGTCGGCCCGAATATCAAAGTATTAGGCTGACGTCGGTCAAGGCGCTTAAGACTGACATCAGGACGTCAGGGTATAAATGCGCATGACCGACGTCATATCCTCAGTCTTTTCTTGCCCCAGATGTCAGAAGACCCTAAAAAGAAAGGTCAAAACCAAAAGACAGCAAAAAACAACCAACCACCCTTGCACTAATCATATGTACAATATATACAATATCTACAATATACAAAACCCAAACCACACAACCGCCTCTAACTACAGAGGGGAAGGAGGGAGGGTAAATTGGACTGCAGCAATGTGGATCTTGAACATCTACATTTATGGTAGGTACAAAACTGTACTATGTTCTTCATCTCACATTGCTGCAGTCCTTACACTTGGGTAGAATCCCAAAGCAGAGGTAAGGGAGGATGGCAAAACTATAAAGCAGTAGGAGCTGCCAAAATGCCCTGTAAAATTGCAGTGGCAAAACCAGCCCTAGATTTAGAGTAAAGTGGAAGGTGGTAATGCTTAGAGAAAGTATGCACTGAACTCCAAGTAGCTGCCTCCAAAATATCTTTAGTTGCCACCCCTTAAAAAGCTGTAGAAGTGGCAGTAGCCCTAGTGGAATGAGGCCTAATCCCAGCTGGAATCTCCTTACCATGATGGGAATAACAGAAAGCAATACAAAACCCAATCCACTTAGAAATAGTTTGTTTTGACACAGGCTTGCCCTGAGAACCCAAAGCAAATGAAACAAATAACTGCTGAGACTGCCTGAACCCTTTAGTTCTGCTCAAATAATATCGCAACTGCCTGTGTATATCCAAAATGTGCAAAATCTTTTCCCCTTTATTTTGGGGGTTTGCATAAAAAGTAGGCAAATGAATAGTTTGGTTTAAAGCCACACTAGAAACCACTTTAGGCATAAAGGAAGGATTAGTACGCAAAGATACCCTATCCTTATGGAAAATTAAGAAAGGCTCAACTGCCATAAGGGCCTGTAATTCAGAAACCCTTCGCAGAGGTAATGGCCAACAAAAAAGCAGTCTTCCATGATAAATATTTCAACTCGGCAGTAGCTGCAGGCTCAAAAGGTTGTAGAGTGAGTTTCTCCAACACAAAATTGAGATCCCAAGCAGGAGTAGGAGCTCTACGTGGGGGTCTTATATTCTTTGCCCCTCTAAGGAATTGCTTAAACAAAGGATGAGAAAACAATGGTGGGTCACAGTCATAGTGAGCAGAAATTGCTGCAGCATGAACCTTAATAGAAGAGAAGGACAACCCTTTGTCCAGTAACTCAGAAAGATATTGAAGAGCCACACTTAAATTAGGCTTAGAAACATCAAATTCCTTTGCTGCACTCCAAAATAAAAATCTCTTCCATTTATCTGCGTACACTTTCCTTGTACTAGGCCTTCTGGCCTCCAAAATAACATTCAAAACTTGCTGTGGAAGCTGAGACCCTCCAGGGTTTAAAACAGAATATGCCAGGCTGTTAGGAGAAGAGAGTGAAGTTTGACATTGAGTAAATGACTGTTTTCCTGAGACAGCAGGTGTGGAATTGAAGGCAAAGGCCATGGAGGCTCCCGTACCAGACTTCTCAGTAATGGGTACCAGTGCTGTCGAGGCCAATCTGGAGCTATTAAAATCATCTTTGGCTTGTCCTGTCTGACCTTCAGGAGTACCTTTGGGAGGAGAGGCAGAGGTGGAAAGGCATACACATGAAGATTGCTCCAATTGAATGAAAGAGCATCCACTTTCCAAGCTGTGGGATGAAACCTTTTTGTGCAAAACTTTGGCAGATGGTAGTTTAGTGGAGAAGCGAACAGATCTAAGTCTGGAGTTCCCCATAACACTGTCAATTTCTGAAATACATGAGGATCCAATTTCCACTCGTGGGGATCCATAATTTGTCTGCTCAACACATCTGCTAAGGAGTTCTGTGCTCGGCAGAAACCTTGCCTGAAGATTTAGCTGTAAACTGAGAGCAGTCTCCCACAAAATCATTGCTTGTCTGCATAGAGGATAAGAATGTGTTCCCCCTTGCTTGTTGATGTACCGCATGACAGTTGTGTTGTCTGTTAGAACCAACACCTGCCCTGGAAGAAGTAAATCCTTGAAAGCTATTAATGCAAATTGGACTGCTAACATCTCCTTCAAGTTGATATGTAGATGTTGAAGTCTGGCAGGCCACGTGTCTTGTACCCACTTTCCATTTAGATGAGCTCCCCAAGCTTTGTCTGAGGCATCCGTCGTTAGAATCTGACTTGCCTCTGGCCGGGTCACAGAGAGTCCCTTGTTTAGGTGACATTCCTGAGCCCACCACAAAAATTCCTTTTGAATGCAAGGTATTATCGGAATGACAGTGTCCATATCTTGGCAGTGCTGTGTCCATACATTTTTGAGATACCATTGTAGCTTCCTCATATGCAGTTTGGCATTGGGAAGCACCAGAATACAAGATGCCATGAACCCCAAGGCTTGAAGGACTGTCCTTGCAGTCAGCCTGGACTGATGAGACAATTGATGGAAGTAAAGAGAAAGATTATTTTGTTTGTCCGGGGTCAAAAAGGCCATCTGGGATGCTGTATTCAGTCTCACACCCAGAAAGCACATGTCCTGAGAGGGTACTAGACTGGACTTTATTTCGTTCACAGAATACCCCAGGCATCTTAGCACTGCTATCACATATTGTAAATGATGAAGAAGTTCGTCCTTTCCTTGGGCCAGAATCAGGCAATCGTCCAAATAAGGATAGATCTGTATTCCTCTTAGCCTGAAGAAAGCTATCACTGGAGCCAGAACCTTCGTGAACACTCTGGGTGCAGTAGATAAGCCAAAGGGCAATGCAGAGAAAGTACAGTTTTGTACCTACCATAAATGTAGATGTTCGAGGATCCACATTGCTGCAGTCCTAACCATTGGGTAGTCCGCTGTCCAGTCAGCCCGAATACCAAAGTATATGGCTGACGTCGGTCAAGGCGCATTAGACTGATGTCAGGACGTCAGGGTACTAATGCGCATGACCGACGTCATATCCTCAGTCTTTTCTTGCCCCAGATGTCAGAAGACCCCAAAAAGACAAGGCCCACACCAAAAAACACCAAAAAGCCCTGCACCAAACATATGTACAATATATACAAAATTACAAGAATATAGCCTAACCCACATCACCACTCCTAAACATAGAGGGGAAGGAGGGAGTATGGACTGCAGCAATGTGGATCCTCGAACATCTACATTTATGGTAGGTACAAAACTGTACTATGTTCTTCATTCCACATTGCTGCAGTCCTAACCATTGGGTAGAATCCCAAAGCAGAGGAAAGGGAGGCTGGCAAATCATAAGGAAGCAGGAGCTGTCAACATGCCTTGCAAAATAGCTGTGGCAAAACCAGCCCTAGATTTAGAGTAGAGAGGAAGGTGGTAATGCTTAGAGAAAGTATGCACTGAACTCCAAGTAGCTGCCTCCAAAATATCCTTAGTTGCCACCCCTTAGAAATGCTGTTGAAGTGGCAGTAGCCCTAGTGGAATGAGGCCTAATCCCAGCTGGAATCTCCTTGCCATGATGGGAATAACAAAATGAAATGCAAAACCCAATCCACTTAGAAATAGTTTGCTTAGACACAGGCTTGCCCTGAGAACTCAAAGCAAAAGAAACAAACAACTGCTGAGACTGCCTGAAATCCTTAGTCCTGCTTAAATAATAACGCAACTGCCTATGTACATCTAAAGTGTGCAAAAACTTTTTCCCCCTTTTTTTGGGGTCTGCATAGAAAATAGGCAAAAGAATAGTTTGGTTTTAAGCCCCACTAGAAACCACCTTAGGCATAAAGGAAGGATTAGTGCAATGATACCCTATCCTTATGGAAAATCAAAAGGGCTCTACTGCCATAAGGGCCTGCAATTCAGAAACCCTTCTTGCAGAAGTAATAGCCAACAAAAAAGCAGTCTTCCATGACAAGTATTTCAATTCAGCAGTAGCGCAGGCTCAAAAGGTTGTAGAGTAAGTTTCTCCAACACAAAATTGAGATCCCAAGCAGGAGTAGGAGCTCTACGTGGGGGTCTTATATTCTTTGCCCCTCTAAGAAACTGCTTGAACAAAGGATGCGAAAACAATGGTGGGTCACAATCATAGTGAGCTGAAATTGCTGCAGCATGAATCTTAATGGAAGAGAAAGACAAACCTTTGTCCAATAACTCAGTAAGATATTGAAGAGCCACACTCAAATTAGGCTCAGAAATCTCCAAATTCTTTGCTGCACTCCAAAATAAAAATCTCTTCCATTTTTCTGCGTACACTTTCCTTGTACTAGGTCTTCTGGCTTCCATAATCACATTTAAAACTTGTTGAGGAAGTTGAGACCTGCTGTGTTTCAAAACAGAATATGCCAGGCTGTTAGATGAAGAGAGTGAAGCTTGACATTGAGCAGGTGACCGTCCTTCTGAGATAACAGGTGTGGAATCAAAGGTAAAGGCCATGGAGGCTTCCTTACCAGACTCCTTAGTAGTGGGTACCAGTGTTGCCGAGGCCAATCTGGAGCTATTAAAATCATCCTTGGCTTGTCTTGTCTGACCTTTAGGAGCACCTTTGGAAGAAGAGGCAAAGGTGGAAAGGCATACACATGAAGATTTCTCCAACTGAAAGAAAGAGCATCCACTTTCCAAGCTGTGTGATGAAACCCCTTTGTGCAAAACTTTGGCAGCTGGTGGTTTAGTGGAGAAGCGAACAGATCTATGTCTGGAGTTCCCCATGACACTGTCAATTTCTGAAATACATGAAGATCCAGTTTCCACTCGTGGGGATCCATGATTTGTCTGCTTAACACATCTGCTAAGGAGTTCTGTGCTCCCGGCAGAAACCTTGCCTGAAGAGTTAGTTGCAAGCTGAGCAGTCTCCCATAAAATCATTGCTTGCCTGCATAGAGGATAAGAATGTGTTCCCCTTGTTTGTTGATGTACCACATGACAGTTGTGTTGTCTGTTAGAATCAACACCTGCCCTGGAAGAAGTAACTCCTTGAAAGCCATTAATGCAAACTGGACTGCCAACATCTCCTTCATGTTGATATGTAGATGCTGTAGTCTGGCAGGCCACTTGTCTTGTATCCACTTTCCATTTAGATGAGCTCCCCAAGCAATGTCCGAGGCATCTGTCGTTAAAATCTGACTCGCCTCTGGCGGGTCACAGAGAGTCCCTTGTTTAGGTGACATTCCTGAGCCCACCACAAAAATTCTTTTGAATGCAAGGTATTATTTGAATGACAGTGTCCAAATCCTGGCAGTGCTGTGTCCATACATTTTGAGATACCATTGCAGCTTCCTCATATGCAGTTTGGCATTGGGAAGCACCAGAATACAAGATGCCATGAACCCTAAGGCTTGAAGGACTGTCCTTGCAGTCAGCCCGGACTGAAGAGATAGTTGATGGAAGTAACTGGAAAGATTCTTTTGTTTGTCCGGGGTTAAAAAGGCCATCTGGGCTGCTGTATTCAGTCTCACACCCAGAAAGCACATGTCTTGAGAGGGTACTAGACTGGACTTTATTTCGTTCACAGAATACCCTAGGCATCTTAGCACTGCTATGACATATTCCAAATGCTGTAGAAGGTCTTCCTTTTCTTGAGCCAGAATCAGGCAGTCGTCCAAGTAAGGATAGATTTGAATTCCGTTTAGCCTGAAGTAAGCTATCACTGGAGCCAGAACCTTTGTGAATACTCTGGGCGCAGTAGATAAGCCAAAGGGCAATGCAGAGAACTGATAATGAGAATTTCCAGCTCGAAAACGCAGATACTTTCTGCAACTTAGTCTTATAGGCACATGAAGGTAAGCTTCCTTGAGATCCAAAGTTACCATCCAGTGATCTTTGCCCAGCAGAGGTAAAAGCTGTTGTAACGTCAACATTTTGAACTTGGGAATGTCCAGATAAGTGTTGAGGATAGATAAATCCAAAATTGTTCTCCACGTGTTCCCCTTCTTTGGTACTAGGAACAGGCGAGAATAAAATCCTAGGCCCCTTTCTGGTACAGGGACTGGCTGAATGGCCCCTATTTGGAGTAACAGAGAAATTTGCTTGTGAGCCTCTTTCCTTTGTGGAGGAGGAACGTCTGGCATGCCTTTGAAAGGAGGCAAGGTATGGAAATAAAACCTGTAACCATGGTGAATGATATCCAAAACCCATCTGTCTTGAGTAATTAAATCCCAATTTTCTTTGAAAAGAGACAGTCTTCCTCCCAAAGGAGCTGCCAGACGAGAATGTACTGGCAGCTGAAAAGGCAGGTCATTGGGTCTGTTTACGAAAGGACTGACCCCTGCCCTCACCAGAAGTCTGAGCAGGAGAACTCCCTGTTCTAGGCCTAAAAGAACCTTGAGCTCTGCCCCTACCACGTCTAGACCTACCCCTAGACTGGGAATCATAAGCAGGATATGTCCATCCCTTAGTAGGCCAATTTCTGCTAAACTTCGGAGGTTGTACCTGCAAAAAATCTTTAACAGTCTGCATAGACTTAGCCTTGTCCTCCATTTTCTTTAAAACTGCTTCCACAGGCGAACCAAACAACACATCAGACTGTAAAGGAGCATCCAAAATCCTTGTCTTAACATGCTCAGCTAAATTCTGATCCCTCAACCAGGCGTGCCTGCGAAGAACAGAACCAGTGGCAGCCACCCTCGAGGAGGCCTGCACAGCATCAAAACCACATTGCAATGAATGCTTACCCACTTGTTCAGACACATGAACTAAATCCTGCAACTCTTTACACTCAATACCTTCCGCCAGAGCATCCACCTTAGATTTCAATTGTGAAAGGAGATAATTTTGATATTTTAGCATGTGAAACTGACAATTCAACGCCTCATGGCTAAAGTGGAGGAAGTATACACTTTCTTTCCCCATCTATCCAAAGCCCTTGCCTCTTTATCAGGAGGAACAGGATTTTTAACAACAGAGGCCTTAACACCTTTAGGCCCCTGAGAAACAGTTTCGGGTCTGCCCTAGGACTCTTAAAAGATACTTATGAGCTTCAGGCACCCTATAGTACCTATCAGGTTTAACAGGGGCAGGAGGCAAAGAATCAGGGCTCAGGGAAGCCTCTGCAAAAACATCTTCCACCACATTCAAAACAGGAGGTATAGCTAAGGGCCTATGCTGGGGTAAAAACAAGAATTCCCTAAGCCTCTTCCTGGAATCAGAGAAATCTTGGCCTTCCCATTTAAAATGCTCCCTCATGGAATGCAGAGTCTCTGAAAATGAAAAATCCTCAGGAGGAGAAGCTGAAGGAGTGGAATCATCCACATCAGAATCAGAATAAGGAGGATACTCCTGCAAGTCTTCAGTCGTAGACTCAGAAGCCTCTGAACACCGCTCAAAACTCTCAAACTCAGGCTCCACCCTAGGCCTCTTATCAGGAGGGGGCATAGAACCCCTAATCATAGTAATCAAATCCTCTGCCATTTTAAGCATATGTTTCTTAGGCACAGAACCTGAAGTGCTAGGAGAAGCCCCCACTGAAGCTAAACCCGGCCTACCTCTCAAAGAAGTCTTGGAAACAGAAGGAGAGGCTCTAACCACCTTAGGAAGAGAGGGAAGTACAGCTACCTGAGAAGCCCCTCAGCCTGGCCTACCTCCTGAGAGGGCACATCCTGTAACAGTAAAGTCTCTGCCTGAGACTCCAAAGAAACTCCTGGCAAAACCTCCGGCTCCACTGAACCTTCTAAAGAACCGACGTCCGGGACTGCCGGTTCTTCAACTCTAGGCTTTGCTGCTTTGTCCTTGCGCTTTTTGGACGAAGCGGCCGGAGCATCCGGCGGCATTTTATAATTACAACGCTTCCCAAACACTAACCTGGCACAGTCTAACCTTCTCTTAATAGTGCGTTTGTTAAATCTAGCACAAGAGCGGCATCCAACAACGTCGTGCTCAGGCCCTAAACAAGGTATACACAAAGTATGGTAATCCCTATGAGGTATCTGTTTCCCACAAGAAATACAGTTATTCACTTTTTCTGACATCCGGTTAAATACTGAGGCAAGAAAAAACCAAAATGTTCCCCAACGGGGTACTTAGCCAACTTTGATTCGGTCTGAAACTCCGACTTCAGAAAATTTCAGAACGCCAACCTGCACTCGCAAAACTGCTTCTGCATCGGACCATGCGGCAAAAAAGACTGAGGATATGACGTCGGTCATGCGCATTAGTACCCTGTCGTCCTGACATCAGTCTAATGCGCCTTGACCGACGTCAGCCATATACTTTGGTATTCGGGCCGACTGGACAGCGGACTACCCAATGGTTAGGACTGCAGCAATGTGGAATGAAGAACATCTGATAATGAGAAGTCCCAGCCCGAAAACGCAGATACTTCCTGCAACTTAGCCTGATAGGAACATGAAGGTAAGCCTCCTTGAGATCCAGAGTCACCATCCAGTGATCTTTGCCCAGCAGAGGTAAAAGCTGTTGTAACGTCAACATTTTGAACTTGGGAATGTCCAGATAAGTGTTGAGGATAGATAAATCCAAGATTGGTCTCCACGTGTTCCCCTTCTTTGGTACTAGGAACAGGCGAGAATAAAATCCTAGGCCCACTTCTGGCAGAGGGACCGGTTGTATGGCCCCTATTTGAAGTAGCAGAGAAATTTGTTTGTGAGCCTCTAGTCTTTGCTGAGGAGGAACGTCCGGCATGCCTTTGAAAGGAGGCAAGGTATGGAAATAAAACTTGTAACCTTGGTGTATGATATCCAATACCCATCTGTCTTGGGTAATCAAACTCCAATTTTCCTTGAAGAGTGCCAACCTTCCTCCTAAAGGTGCTGCCAGGCAAGAAGGATCTGGCAGCTGAAAAGGTAGGTCATTGGGCCTGTTTACGAAAGGACTGGCCCCTGCCCTCACCCGAAGATTGTGCAGGTGAACTCCCTGTTCTAGGTCTGAAGGAGCTCTGAGCTCTGCCCCTACCACGTCTAGATCTAGGGTACGTCCACCCCTTAGCAGGCCAATTCCTACTAAACTTCGGAGGCTGAACTTGCAAAAAATCTTTAACAGCCTGCATAGACTTAGCCTTGTCTTCCATTTTCTTCAAGACTGACTCCACAGGTGAACCAAACAACACATCAGACTGTAAAGGAGCATCCAAAATCCTTGCCTTAACATGGTCAGATAAATTCTGATCCCTCAGCCAGGCGTGCCTGCGAAGAACTGATCCAGTGGCAGCCACCCTAGACGAGGCCTGTACAGCATCAAAACCACATTGTAAAGAATGCTTACCCACCTGTTCAGAGACATGTACCAAATCTTGTAATTCTTTACACTCAATGCCTTCCGCCAGAGCATCTACCTTAGACTTCAATTGAGAAAGAAGATAGTTTTGATATTTCAACATGTGAAACTGGCAATTCAAAGCCCTCATAGCTAAGGTGGAAGAAGTATAGACTTTCTTTCCCCATCTATCCAAAGCTCTGGCCTCTTTATCTGGAGGAACCGGATTTTTACAACAGAGGCCTTGACACCCTTAGGTCCCTGACTAACAGTTTCTGGGTCCGCCCTAGGACTCTTATAAAGATATTTATGAGCCTCAGGCACCCTGTAATACCTATCCGGTTTAACAGGAGCAGGAGGCAAAGAATCAGGATTAAGTGAAGCCTCTGCAAACACATCTTCCACAACATCCAAAACAGGTGGTATAGCCAAAGGCCTATGCTGGGGTAAAAGCAAAAATTCACTAAGCCTTTTCCTGGAATCAGAGAAGTCCTGACCTTCCCACTTAAAATGTTCCCTCATGGAATGAAGAGTCTCTGAAAAAGAAAAATCCTCTGGAGGAGAAGCAGAAGGAGTCGAATCATCTGCATCAGAATCAGAATAAGGAGAGTACTCCTGCAAGTCTTCAGCCGAAGACTCTGAAACATCCGAAGCCTGCTCAAAACTCCCCAACTCTGGTTCCACCCTAGGCCTCTTATCAGGAGGGGGCAAAGAACCTCTAATCAAAGTAATTAAATCTTCTGCCATTTTAAGCATGTGCTTCTTGGGCACAGATCCGGTTGAACTAGGAGTGACACCAATAGAAGCTAAACCTGGCCTGCCTCTGGGAGAAGCCTTGGAAACAGAAGGAGAGGGCCTAACCACCCTAGGAAGGGAGGGGAGTACAGTAACCCGAGAAGCCCCTTCAGCCTGACCTGCCTCCTGAGAGGCCACATCCTGCAATATCAAAGTCTCCCCCTGGGACTCCAGAGAAGCCTCCGGCGGAACCACCGGTTCCACTGACGCCTCTAAAGAACCGGCGTCCGGAACGGACGACTCTTCTTGCCTGGGTTTAGCTGCTTTGTCTTTGCGCTTCTTCGAAGAAGCGGGCGTCGGATCATCCGACGGCATATTATAATTGCACCGCTTCCCGAAGACCAACCTGGCACAATCTAACCTTCGCTTAATAGTGCGCTTATTGAACCTAGCACAAAAGCGACACCCAACAACGTCGTGCTCAGGCCCCAAACAAGTAATACACAAAGTATGATAGTCCCTATGCGGTATCTGCTTCCCACAAGAAATACAGTTATTCACTTTTTCTGACATCCGGTAAACCACTGAGGCAAGAAAAACTAAAATATTCCCCAACGGGGTACTTAGCCAACTTTGACTCGGTCTGAAACTCCGAATTCGAAAAATTTCAGAACGCCGAACGGCACTTGCAATGCTGCTTCTGCATCGGACCATGCGGCAAAAAAGACTGAGGATATGACGTCGGTCATGCGCATTTATACCCTGACGTCCTGATGTCAGTCTTAAGCGCCTTGACCGACGTCAGCCTAATACTTTGATATTCGGGCCGACCGAGGACAGCGGACTACCCAAGTGTAAGGACTGCAGCAATGTGAGATGAAGAACATCTAATTTTCTCTCCAATATCTATTGTACTATACTCTCCAATCTCAAATACTCTATTACCCTCGCCATGCATACTACTTTCCTAACCTACTAATGGCTAGTAGCTATATATTTTGAAATGTTAAACCACAATTGAGTTTATAACAAAAATATTCACTTAATGTAAATGTTGAAATTTCTGTATTGAATTACGTCTTTTCGTTTTTGTAACATTGTGGCAAGCCAACTGCAAATATCATGGAGCTCATCTGTAAAATGTTTAATTAGCTGTATGAACTATGTCCTTTTGTAACATGTGAAATGTAACTTGCAATTATTGTGGAGTTTTTCTCCCTGCGCCTCCACTGAAAATGGGCTCTTCTTGGCCCAGTGGACTTCCCCGGTCATCAAACATAAATAAATAACTAATAAATTCTGCCTTTATTGTCCAGGTTTCTGTACCATACAGTAGTACTGGTCACACCACTATTTTGTACACCTCACTTTTCAGCTTCTTTACCATTCTTCTGTCACATACTACACCTGACCCTCTCTACCAATTGGCTGCAGCCCCTCTGATTCTAGCTTTGACCTCCTCATTCAGACTTCTCTCATCACCAACCCCTCCCACATACTTGAAGCTGTTAATCTGTTTCACTATTTTCCCTTCTATCTTAATTCTCAGCTTCTTCTGAATGCCATAATTTGCTACCATTACAACCATCTTTATCTGTACTCAATTTCATCTCATGTGCATTCAGTTTTGCATTCCATTCCCCTATCCTTTGCTGAAGTTCTTGCTGAGAGCCTGCCTGTAATGCCACAGTCTGCATACAGCAACTTTGTTGATCTGTCTGACCTATTTGCTAATGTAGTCCATCACCAGTATGAACAGCAGTGGGCTCAGAGCTAAACCCTGGAACACATCCATTCTCACTGGGAACCCCCTCTGTGACACCGAACAGTGTACTTGAGTCACTGGGTTCTTGTACATAGCACTAATTCTACCAATATTTCTGGGACTTTGAACCACCAGAGGACTGCCCAAATCAGCTTTCTCAAAGTCTAATAATGCCGAGTTGGACTCCTTCCTCATCTAAGCTTCTTATCGACTCGGTCTCACTGCAAACATTGGGTCTGTTGCGCTGCATCCTGATCTAAATCTGAACTGCACATCACCCATCTTACTTTTCTTCTCTGAGTATTCATTTATTAATCACCCTCTCCAGCACTTTCATTCAATTTGACAGGAGTTTGATACATGTGTACCACCCACAGTTGTGAATGTCCCCTTTGTTCTAGAATATTGGCATTAGTATGCTTATTCTCCAGTTACCAGAGGTACCCTGAGGAGCCATTTGTCCCCGATCTCACCCAGCATCTTTATCATATCTGCTGGAACCTCATCTGAGCCTGCCTATTTTCCTTATTGTTGTTCTTACTTCTTCTATTGTGGGCTCCTCCTCTTGTATAATCAAAGGCTATGTTTGGGGCAGTACATCTTCTGTGGGGGTTTTATTAATTAAAAACATAACAGCCTGCTCACACACACAGTGGCTAAAATATCAGTATTCCATTAAATTTAATTTGTTTCTTTCCACCCCTACTCATCTTGTTACAACCTGGTAAAGCCTGGATGCATCACAATGAAGAATGAAAAATTTCTTGACTTAGTATCAATACTTCAACAGGAACTGATAAAACTCCCCCATCTCACATTTACAATACCGAACTGATAAAACTCCCCCATCTCACATTTACAATACCTCTAACAGCACACTACAGAAATGGTTTATGAATAAGAGCAAAATCTGTTTGACTTGCAAGCAATTCTTCAGTCCATTCCATGCCCTTCTAAACATTAATTACAGAATGGGCTTTATGCTTTTCAATTCTCCCACCAGCTTAAAGTCAAACTTCCAATCTTTCACACCCACTTGCTCTTGAAGACCCAATATTCATATGTATAAATGACATCAAAGGGAATTATGTTTTATACTTCACCTGCTTACTTTTTAAATTCACTTTGCTGCTTGGAGAGTGCAAGGATTAGGAAGCATTCAATCACTGGTCTCTGGTTTGATTCCAAGATACAGGAGTCTTAGTGGTCAGCTCCTGGGCTTCCTTCTTTTACTTTAGCATTTTTCTTTGTAACACTGAAAGGTTTCCTTGGCAAAGTTTTTTTTTTTTTTTTTTTTTTGCTGGATGATACTGAGAGGCAGAATCCCATTCAGCTTGCTTGCTTGTTCTCTATTTACTAAACATTTTTTTTCTCTTCCTCAGCATGTTCAGCTTCCAAAACCATTTCAACCCTTCAAGAAAAATTACTCTGAAGGCAGCTGGATATAGCAACTTGAATCACCCAACTACCTCTTGACAGCCCTGGGATTACCAGGATAAACGTGTTTCTCTTTTGACTGGTGTACAGAGAATAATCATTTTCCACAAACACTCTGGTCTCCCCAATTTTAAATACTTTGCTGTCTCAATTTTGTCAACAGCAACTCTTTCTGCTCGTATGAGAGGATCTTTACTAATGTAGGTTCACAGCTGTTTTCTAATGGCCACATTAGGAACATACACATGTCCCATTAATTAACAAATCTTACTGTGGAACACCAGTTCAGTTGCTTATTTGTACTTTCAGAAAATTAATACACTCCACTTATTCCAGTTTCTTTGTGGAGAAAAATGGAGTTTTGCTGTACCATACAGTCTTTTGACTTTACTGTTTGTTTATTTTTTCAATTTCTTCTTGGATAGCCTTCATTTTATTCTCTGATTTCTGCAATTTTAACACATCCAAATGGCTATTTAAAGCTTTTTGTTTTTCCAACTTTTTTCCATTTCACTTTACATACCCACTTATTTTAAACAGGTCTGAATACATTTTTTTCTGTAACTTACTGGAACTATTCTCATATTATTTAGGCTGCAACTTGAACTGCTTTTTGCTAAAAAGCTGCAAGATTATCAAACCTACAGCCTTTTTCTTTTAATGTCAATTTTCCCAAATGTCTTCTTTGTTGGCATCCAGACAGTGTAATTACTAGCTAATAAATAGAATTTAGCCAAAACAAAAAAAAAAAAATTACTTTTTTAAACAATTTCTCTTTTTTTACACTGGGAGAATACTAATCAACACCATGCTCAAATCCCAGATTACAATTACTGCTGCTCAGTACAATGACTATCAGTCTTTTGTCATGTTTTTCTATGGTGTCTCCACAAACCGTACATCAACAGTATTAAAAATATCTTCTTGCCCTCAGTGATCTGTACAACAGTTCACTAAAACACATTAGGCACTGAAGAAATGCACCATTGAAATCAGTGATATTCCAGTTTTGGTAGTTGAAAGAATGTACACTGCTTGTGACTCCTTTCATCAAACTTGCTTCATCAGTAATCCATGAACAGCATCAAGTACAGACAAACAATTTGGAACTAGCATAGCAGAAAACACTTCTTCAGTTGGGCAAAATGAACATCTTTAAAATGTAATTGTAAAACCTCTCCCTAGTCAACCAAATCCCTCAAATCCAGACTTCTGGCCCTTTTCTATACCTCCTTCCTTAGGAAAGATTCTGAAAAAAATAACAATGTTTGAGTGAGTTGCAACCTTCTCTCTCAAAAGCGGTATAGCTTTTGGTCTGTTCACAGTACAGGCATGTCTATGGACAGTCACTGGCAAAATTATTAGAATGCATAAAGGCCTAATTACTGGATCTATTTTTATTGACCATAAATTTATTTATTGATTGACTGGCATTTGTTTACCAGGAGAGCCCATATTTAGTGAAGGCCCAGGGAAAAAGCTCCACAAAGGCAGTTAGTATATTATTCAGAGCAGTTAGTAAAACAAAATTCATTGCAAAAAAACAAAATGCATTATAAAACATAAGTAGTACTGAGAAATACAAGGCACAGAAAGTTTAAGCCAGTCCAATTACAATACAATTCAAGGCACACTGAGACGTATAAGCCAGTGCATTCACATGGCAAATACAGAGAAAACACATGTAGCAAATATAGTATTATAGGGCATGCGTATTGAGTATATACATTAGCAGGTGTAGTCGGGCACAGGTAAGGTAAGTTAGCAAAAGAAAGGGGTGCAATATATATAACATAGGAGAGATGAACAGGTTAACAGATGGAAGGTGAAGTACTGCTATATTAAAATAGTAGTATTGGTGTAAGAGTATGTAGGGAAATATAGTAGTACGGTTGGGATATAGCTTATTAGATGTATTAGGTAAGGAGAGGGGAGTTTAGCAATAAATTAGTCCGTTTAAGAAGAAGTGTATACAAGTTTGTAGAGAGGTATGTGTGAAAGAGAAAATAAGAATGGATAGGAAGAATGTCGGAATTGGGTAATAGCTGGCAGAGGTATTGAACAAATTACAACAGCCTTTAATATTGTAGTTCTCTCAGTTCTCCTAGACCATCTCACTGAAATAAGCTTTTGTGATGACACACTGCCCTGGTTCAGAAACTAGGTCTCTAATGCCACTTCTCAGTAAATTTCAACTCATCAACCTCTACATCAGTCCTTCTGCAGAAAGGTGTCCCCCATGTATCTATTCTGGTAGCTCTCCTCTTTTCTCTACACATTAACAAAACCCCTTTTTGACTTTCCCAGTCTTCTTATCTTGCTTTATGCAGACGGCACGGTCCTAATCCACTTCAACCATTCTCTCGCTTCACTTGAACTCGAACTTTACACTGATTTACATACCCTTATTGAATGAATCCATGACAGACAAATCTCCTCTAAGCAAAAGCTCACTTCTACTGCCAAACCTCTAAACACCCAAGATCATACGAACAACACTACTGAAACAAACATTCACTTCATTGAAATACCTAGCGATGTGGTTGGACCCCTTCTTGAATTTTCATCTCTAACTAGATTTAAGCACACCAAAAATATCAACTCTCTTCTATTCTTTGCTAATAGGATATCCCCATTTCTTTCCAGAGACTGCAGGAATGCCATAGGTAAAAGTATCTTACAGGCACAACTAGAATATGGTCTCCCTCTGATCGCTGCATCCTTTTAAAAGAAATGTATTCAACATTCAAACCATCTCAAATGCCATTTGCAGATTCATCACTCTGTCCCAAAGAAAATACAACCACTACAAAACCATTCAAAAAGTTAACTGGCTTCCTCTCAAACTGCTGACTTTCTACTTGCCTCTCAGCTGTTTGAACTTAAGAATGAGACCTTCCACACACTAACCACCAGACTATTTAGAAATTTACAAACATAAAACTTTAGAATTTTTAACCACTTGGGTCCTCTCCTCCAAACCCCTGAAACTAGGCTTCACTGCACAGACCAAGCTTTCTCAATCCTTGGTCCCAGCTTGTGGGAATTTCTCTCCTTTTCTTAAAGATCATTCTTCTTATCCTATTTCCAATCACACCACATGTACAAAAGCTCATAAGATTCTAGGAAAATGCAACTTTAGCTCTCTCTGGTCATATAACTTAGACTATAACCCAATTCCCTCTACATAGCTTGATCTGACTCTAATTTTCTTTGAGATTCTTTTAACATGCAAACTCTAATACCCACTCAAATGCAATATACACATGGATTGCATTGCATCAGTCAATCTGTGTATGTCATGTATCTAGTGTCTGTACTCTCAAGCTACCTTCGATATTCACTTTGAATACATAGATAGATTGCATTTTGTATTTCACTTTGTATATAATGTCAAGTATCTATTGCGTTTACCCCTGAGCTGAGACTGAAGTAGGTCCAATGGGATCAGGGCCCTACCCCAGCTAACAAATGGAAAATAAAAATGATAAAAATAAAATAATGCTTCCTTTATAGTTAATTAAGCTCATGTCAGGCTTCACAACAGTAACATTATAATTCACCCAAACAGGATCAGTTTGTTTCTTAATCAAGCCAATGTTCTTCATTTTGCTCAATTCTTTTTCAGTTTCACTTCTACTCCTCAGGGCTACAGAAATGTTGATGTGTGCACCACTACTGACACTGAAGAATCTAGCTTACTGTGTTGAACTGCTGTCAAAAAGTCCAGATCAGTAAACAATTCTTTGTATTCATAAAGCAAACTGTAGCTCTGCAAATTTTCATTATGCATTTGTTTCACCAAGCCTCTGACAAGTCAAGCTCCCACTCCAACTTTCTGGAACTAAATCTTGTACTTCTTGTTCATATGTTCAAAATTAAGCAATATCTGTCTCAAGTCCTTTAAAGGATGACCCGCATAAGTATGAAGGTTACACACAGACAGCTTCCGTTTGCTCTCTTTTGAACTGAACAGAATTTACACTACACTCTGCACCTTTATCAATTTCAAGCATCATATTTATTACTGTTGAGTTTCTTTACACAGATTTCTGACCAGGTTTTCTAGTTCAATTCTTTTATATCATATTCTCACAGAGAAATTACCGTTTCAGCATTTACTGTCTAAAACTAATGTTCATGGTTTGACCTACCATGTTCTTTCATCTGTACATGTATTTAACATTTTATACATTATAAATCTGAATTATTTCTCTTGCCCTAGTTTCTTTGCACTTTAATAATTGCAAGACATTATTTTTACTACCATTTCAGTAATGTAGACCTTTTCTACATCCAAACACTCTCACTGCTAATTTTCTTATTTTCAGTCTTGCATGTTAACTTCTCACAATTCTAATACTTTTATGACATCTTCCAATTTACATGAGCCAAATTTCACTCTCCCCCCAACATGAAATGTTTAATTAAGGCTTATATTTTCTTCTCACAGTAATATGCCTCTTATCCAATCAATGAAAGTATTCTACATCTCTCTCACAAAGTCCCATCAGTTACCAAACTTGTAGTCTTTTGCAGAAATGTTTAGATCAGTAATGTAAGCCTCAATACTTTGTTGAGCCTTGTGGAGAAAAGAGTATCAGCTACATACCTAATCTCTTCTCATCTCATAGTAACTTGAAAATCCAGTCTCACCACTCCAGTACCCCCCCCCCCCCACTTCAAAACACAAATTAATCATAAATTTACAAGGCTTACTCCCCTGCAATATGCAGAAATAGTTATCCAAAAAGATACATTATGCATTATTTTTAATTCCAACACTGAAGCACGTCTCAGGACAACAAAACTAAATATATGAGTTGCATACGCTAAGCAAAAGATCTCTGTATCTCAGAGTACTTTCTTTTCTCTGATGTACAACAATGTCAGAGATAATACAATTAACATGTGGGGAGTGTAGAATGCTTGCCTCCCACAAAAAGAAACTTTAAGGGGGAACAGCAATTTCGGATATTTGCTGCTCTCTAGTTTTGTTCTTTCTTTTTTACAGTTTCACAGGTGTATACTAGGCTAATACCACCGGTGCTTTTATAAGCTCAGCCATGTAATCCAACCCAGTTTTGTCCCTATGTATCATGGGCGTTTATTAGGAGGGGATATGTTGGAAGTTTCTAAAAGTTGTGACTGTGTGTGTGTGTGTGTGTGTGTGTGTGGGGGGGGGGGGGGATTATATAGACAGAGGCAGCCAGTAATGCCCAAACTATCAGTGATATGGGGACCAGAACTGGGTGATTTTCAGATTTTTCATCTATTGGCCAAAGATACACTTAAACAGGGTTAGGGATGGACTGCTTCACATGGATGGGGAGCCTGTTCCAGAACATGGGGATCCTGAGACACACATCGCACCAACATGCCTTATTTGTCACAATCAGAATTTAAATCCTTGGATCTAATGGTTCCAAAGCGGTTTATTTTGCAGACGTGCAAAAAGTGCATCAGAGCTGGATCCAAGGATGTCTTGCTTGCCAGGAATAGATCACCTAATACTAACCTGTAGGAGATGGAGTACTGAGACAGGGCTTTAAAGCAATCTTTATAAGGCAATATATGTTTACACCCTGGATTCCCCTGGTAAGAAATCTGTGGGCATTCAAACTGCTGCATATATCTGGTCAGGTGTTTGCTGAAGGGGGCATTATATGCAATGATGGGTCTGATATGGGCCAAATAAAATGGCACTATAACTTCCTTGGACCTGGATGCCATGCCCTTACTTAGAAGCTGGGTGACACAGAATGATTTTCTTACTACCCTGGTGACATATACAAGACAGTAATGTGACCTTTGACCAATATCTTCCCAAATCCCTGACTAACTGGTCTACTATTGGGGTGAATTATCAATGGAGTAATTAGCCTGGGTAGCATTTTTCCAAAAGGCACTAAAATACATTTCTCGGCATGGAGTTTTAGACTGTGACTTTGACAGCTCTCATTTGTCTGTGTTAGACCCTCATGTAAGAGGTTTGTATCATGGGGGAAATCTGTAATAACTCCAAATTTACAGTCATCTGCAAACTTGGCCAGCTAAAAGCTACCAACATTAGCCTTTACCTTCAGAGAAGTAGATGACAAAAAGGAGCGGTCCCAGCATAGAGCCCTGAGGTACTCCTCTGGTGACCGGTCTCTTAGTGGAGGTAGTATCATCAATGCTGACATCCTGCATCCTGCCTGTGAACTAGCTGGCAATCCAAAAAGAGTTGTGTAGGGGTTTATGCCCAGCTCGGTGAGTTTGTCTTCAATACCCAAGTGGAGTATTATATCGAGGTCCAGGTAGGCGGTATGCACAGTGTTCCTGTCATCCATTGTCTTGGGGACCTTCTCAAAGAAGTCCAGCAGGTTTAGGAGGCATAACCTTCTCTTGACAAAGCCAAACTGGGTTAGGTCCAGTGCCTGAAGGTTGCTTACGTCTTTGTTGATCACTTCCATGATAATTCATTCCATGGCGTTGCATAATAGACTAGTCAGACTAATAGGTCTGTAGTTTCTGGGGTCAGCTGATGGTCCACCCTTGTGAAATGGGATAACCATTGCTGTCCTCCATTCTTGAAGTACAAAGCCTGTTTTGAGGCTATTGTTGAAAAGTGACTTAAGTGATCCTATTAGGTCACGTTTCTAGCTATTTAACAGACACTTTGGGATATTTTCGGGGCCCACTGAGGTTGTGTTTTTGGGCTTGGTGAGCTCCACCAGGACCTGCTCCTTGTTAATAGTTTGGGGGGGGGGGGTGCTAGCAGATATTTCCGGGGGGGGGGTGAAATTTGAGGTGAACTCGTCAGCCAGCAAATTCGTTATGTCTATGGTGTCACTGCCCATCAGTTCAGCGCACTGATGTGTGCTACCTCAAGGTTTCAGACAGAGCTGTAAAAGGCTTTGTGGTCGTCTTTAGCCTGCGAGGCTATCATCACTTTGAAACTGGTTTTGTTGGGATTAATTAGTCCTGTTTAGCTTAGACAGATGTTATCACTATGGAAGTTTCTCTTCCTGATTTTAGCCAAGACATTTTTCCTTTTGTCATATACCGTATTAAAAGGTTAGGATTCCACCAGTATGATTTGCTTTTAGAGTTTGTTTTGGGCTTAATTCTAGTAGAAATACCAACCTCTATACAGCCATTTACATGGTTGTACAGGTTCTCTGTGAACATTTCCCATAGACAGCAGTGGACTCAGGGTTGGGAGGAGCATTCAGTTTTGACAAACTATTGCTTAACAGGTGTTGTCTGTTTTGGAATAATTCTAATTCCTGTTTACAGAGTTTGCTGGGTTACAGAGTTGATTTTTATTTTGAAGGAGACAGCTTTGTGGTCTGACCTTACAAGTTAAGGCTAGACACTGAAGGAAGGGGTGCAGTACTCTCCAATATTGGTGAGTACCAGGCCCGGTATGTTTGAACCTCTGTTGGGCATGTATACTATTTGCTTTTTTCCCCCCTCATAATTCCAGGATTCACAGTTTTAGGTTTTGGAATTACAACAGGCAGGGAAATTTTCATGCTTTTTTGGACATATACTTGCATTCAAGAATGATTCAAATTTCTGGAAACACAATTTCCAGTTCTTTGACAAACTGGGCTAGACACAGACTATCCATAAGCTTTAGCTACATTCTCAAAAGATGGAGTGACTTGTTTTATTCAGTTTTGACTTCCGCCACAGTGTAATATCTGGCATTCTAGAATGCAAAATAAGAAAGTGAGACACAAGCTGTATTGCTGCCAGCTCAATCAGCTTCATTCACAGACGAAGTAAAAACCCACAATTGCAGCTTCCAGGAATGACGAGCATTCCTATGGCTCATGTACATTTAACCTCATAGGTAATGACGGACATTTGAATGCAAGTTGCAGTTATGTCCTAAGCTAACACTAATGCATGTGATGGACTGAAACCCTGTTCTATCTGTAAGCTGGCTGCTGCCCACTATAACCAAAATAAAAACAATCATTAGTCATTTTTTAAGTTGCTAGACCGATTAATAATAAATGCATGACTTGTTCCATTTTATTTTTAATTGTAAATGGTGGGGGGGAGCAGCACCCCTTACAGGTGTTACAAATGTTTTCAGTATTTTTATTTTCGTAATTAGAAGTGGCAGCAGTCCCCCTTACTAAAGTCAGACTCCTAATTTACTTACAGGTAAATGCCACTACACTATTTTTAATATAACAGGTAAACTTTATGCGCCTAACTTAAGTCATGAATCTTTAAATGGGCAGAAATAACATCCAGTTAAAGTGGGTTTGCTACTATGCATTTCATCCTTGTGTGAGCCAAGATCTTAACAACTGAAGACTGGGAAGAATGACTGAGCTGCTCTGTAGTACTAAAATGATCATGTACTTTTGAGGATTGAAACTTAATTTAAGATAAAACCAAAGCCAAATAGCTTTGTCCTACTACCACAACCTCATTCATGTGTGCTAAACCTACCCTACCCCTAACACCAACCCTACACAATAGGATAATAAACACCCTTTCCTAATAGTACCACTAAACAAGGCACACACACACACACACACACACACACACACACACACACACACACACACACACACACACAGACACACACACACACAGACACACACACACACAGACACACACACACACACACACACACACACACACACCTGTTTTGATCAATTTTAGTATACATTCATTTGTGTATAAATTACTCCTAACACCCTCCCTTACATATACTAACTCCAAGACTGCACAATCACAGGAATAAAGAGAAGGATCACACAGTGAATCACTGTCAACGGCGATCTATAAACCACACTAGCAGTGATTCTAGATCACAATGCAGCCAACTGAATAAAAAGTACAGTTTTGTACCTACCATAAATGTAGATGTTCGAGTGCTCATACAGCTGCAGTCATAACAGATGGGTTATCCTGCCGTTAGGCGTGTCCTCGGTTGGCCGAATTCCAAACTCTAGGTCCAGCGTTGGTTGTCGTCGCTTCTTCCCTGACGTCAGTGCGGCAGGGGTATAAAAGAGGCAGCCGACACCATTTTCTTCAGTTTTTCTTGCCCCAGATGTCAGGTGTCCCCAGAAGGAAGGCAAACATAATGTTATGCAAAGATGCAATGTTGATAAATCAAAAAAACAGTAGTTGCAAGCAAATACACCATAAAAGAATACCCCAAAAAGGTTATATGAAAAGTGTTTGTCATAAGGCCTGTCCTAAGAGGGGATGGAGGGAGGGAAACCTGGACTGCAGCTGTATGAGCACTCGAACATCTACATTTATGGTAGGTACAAAACTGTACTATGTTCATCGTGCATACAGCTGCAGTCATAACAGATGGGTAGAATCCCAAAGCTAAGTAAGGGTGGTAGGCACTAAGTGGAACTAGGAGGGGCTAGGATGCCCTGCAGGACTGCTGTGGCAAAGCCCGCTCTAGATTTTGAGTATAGTGGGAGGTGATAGTGCTTGGAGAAAGTGTGCACTGAACTCCAGGTGGCTGCTTCCAAAATGTCCTTGGTAGGGACCCCCCTGAGGAAGGCTGCAGAGGTAGCTGTAGCTCTGGTGGAGTGGGATCTGATGCATGCAGGCACAGATTTTCCATGAAATGAGTAACAAAAGCGTATGCAGTGGGCTATCCATTTTGAAATTGTCTGTTTGGAAATAGCCTTTCCCTGAGCACCTGCAGCATAGGACACAAAGAGTTGCTCAGATTTCCTGAATGGCTTTGATCTGTCCAAATAGTAACGAAGTTGTCTGTGAATGTCCAAGGAATGTAGTAGTCTTTCCCCTTTGTTTTGTGGATTAGGATAAAAGGTAGGTAAGTGGATAGTCTGATTCAAAGCTACACTGGATACTACCTTTGGCATAAAGGTAGGTTTGGTTCGTAAGGAAACTCTGTCCTGATGGAAAATGATGAATGGTTGCACAGCCATGAGGGCCTGTAGCTCCGAAACCCCATGTGCTGAGGTGATAGCTAGAAGAAAGGCTGTTTTCCATGACAAGTACTGTAAAACTCTGTTGAAGAAGCTGGCTCGAAGGGAGGAAGGGTCAGCTTTTCCAATACGAAGCTGAGGTCCCAAGCAGGGACTGGTGGTTTCCTTGGGGGTTTTATATTCTTTGCCCCTCTGATGAACTGCCTTAAGAGAGGGTGAGAGAATAAAGGAGGATCTGTGTTGTAATGTGCAGAAATGGCTGAAGTGTGGATCTTGATGGAGGAGAAGGAAAGTCCATTGTTTAACATCTCAGCTAGGTACTGTAAAATTTGAGGTATATTTATTACCCAAGGATTCTGTCCCTTTTCTTGATTCCAGGCACAAAATCGTTTCCATTTGGCGGAGTAGGCCTTTCTAGTAGAAGGTCTTCTGGCCTCCAAGATGACATCCTGCACCTCCTTGGAGATGAGAAACTGTTGAGAAATCATGGAATTCTCCATGCAGCTAGATTTAGAGTTTTGAGATTGCTGTGAAGGATTTTGTAGTTGTGCTGGGACAGCAGAAGAGGGACTAGAGGTAAGATTCATGGTGGGGAATGTATCAGGCTATTCAGGAGCGGATACCAGTGTTGTCTTGGCCAGTCTGGCGCAATGAGAATCATTTTCGGCCTCTCTGCTCTGGCTTTTAATAGAACTTTGGCCAGCAGAGGAAGAGGCGGGAAGGTATAGACTGTCAATGTTGCCCAATTGAAGGAAAGTGCGTCCACTTTCCAGGCCTGCGGATGGTAGGTCCTTGAACAAAATTTTTTCAACTGGCAATTTCTGTGGGTAGCAAAGAGATCTATGTCTGGCTGTCCCCATGCCTGAGTTATCTTTGTGAAAACTTGAGGATGCAACTTCCATTCGTGTGGATCTGTCATATTTCTGCTTAGGTTGTCTGCCAGTGTGTTTTCCTTCCCTGGCAGGAATTGTGCCTGTAGTTGAATTTGCAGTTCCAGTGTTGTGTTCCATAGGGTCATGGCTTGCCTGCACAGGGGGTATGAATGAGTTCCCCCCTGTTTGTTTATGTACCACATCACTGTGGTGTTGCCTGTCCTTATCAATAGCTGGCCTGGATGCAGTAGGTCTTTGAAGGTCATAATAGCCTTTTGCACGGCTAGCATTTCCTTTTGGTTGATGTGAAGGTGCTTCTCTTTTTGGGACCATTTTCCCTGAATGCACTGATCTGTCATATGTGCTCCCCAGGCGTAGTCTGAGGCATCTGTAGTGATGATTTGAGTTGCTTGAGGTACACAGAATGGAAGACCTGTGTTTCTTTGGCAAGCTTGAGTCCACCACAAAAATTCCTTTTGAAGGCATGGAATGAGTGGTATAATTGCTTCCAAGCTGTGGCTGTGTTGAGACCATAAGTTTTTCAGGTACCACTGAAGTTTCCTCATATGCAGCTTTGCACATGGGATTAGTAGGATGCAAGATGCCATGAATCCCAGATCCTGCAGGATTTTTCTTGCAGTTAGCCTGGTGTAAGTTGCCATTTTCTTGAAGTATTGAGACAGTCGCCCTTGCTTGTCTGGCATGAGGTAGGTCATCTGGGTGGATGTATCCAAGCTGGCACCCAGGAAAATTATTTGTTGAGTGGGTATTAGTTTTGATTTCTTTTTGTTGACTGTGTATCCCAGGAAGTTCAACAGTTTTATTACAAACGCCAGGTGCTGCAGTAGTATGTCCTTGCTGTCCGCTTGGATCAGGCAGTCGTCCAGATATGGGTAGATTTGTATCCCTTGTAGTCTGCAGAAGGCGATTACTGATGCCAGGCATTTCGTAAACACTCTGGGTGCAGTAGATAAGCCAAAGGGCAATGCAGAGAATTGGTAATGGGTTGAACCTGCAAGAAATCTGAGGTATCTTCTGCAATCTTGTCTGATAGGGACATGCAGGTATGCCTCCTTGAGATCCAATGTTACCAGCCAAGACTCCTTGCCCAGCATGGGAAGAAGCTGCTGTAATGTGAGCATCTTGAATTTTGGCACCTGTAGATATGTGTTTAGGATGGATAGGTCTAAGATAGGTCTCCAATCTTTGTCTTTCCTTGGTACCAGGAATAGTCTGGAATAAAACCCTTGACCTTGTTCTTTTCTAGGTACCTCTTGAATTGCTTTCATGTCCATGAGAGCTGAAACTTGTTTTTGTGCCTCTGCCCTTTGATGTTGTGGCAGGTTTGGCATGCCTCTTATTTTTGGAAGGGTGTGAAAGTGGAACCTGTAGCCTCTGTCTATAATGTCCAGAATCCATTTGTCTTTTGTAACAATATGCCAATTTTTTGAGAATAATGCCAGTTTTCTGCCCAAAGGTACTGCCATTAAAGCTTTGCTTGGCAGGTGTAGGGGGAAGTCATTCTGTCTGTTTTCTAAAAGACTGTGATCTATCTTCTCCACCTCTTGGGGTTGGTGCTTGCCACTGTCTGGCTCTGAAAGATCCTTGAGGTTGCCCTCTACCCCTTGGGCGCCTGTATCTGCCCCTTTGAGGTCTGTCCGTGGCTGGAAAGGACCAATTTTTTGAAGGCCAATTTCTGCTGAAACGTGGAGGCTGTACCTGCAGGAAATCTTTCACTGTTTGCATTGATTTTGCTTTTTCCTCCATTTTCTTTAGCACCTCCTCAGCTTTAACACCAAACAATATATCTTTTTGAAGAGGTGCATCTAATAATTTAGCTTTGACATGATCTGGTAAGGTTTGCTCTTTGAGCCAAGCATGCCTACGTATAACAGAACCCGTAACAGCAGCTCTACATGAGGCCTCTAAAGCATCAAAACCACACTGCAAGGTAGGTTTACCCACTTGCTCTGCACCATGCAACAAATCCTGCAACTCTTTTAAATCTGGTTGGTCTGGTTGTGTCATCTTGCTTTTCAGCTGAGATATCAAAAACTGTTGATACTTTAACATATGGAAATGACAGTTTAATGCCCTCATGGTTAAAGTGGCCGAGGTGTACACCTCCCCCCCCCCACCTTTCTAAAGCTCTGGAATCTCTCTCTGAAGGTAATGGGTTTTTAGCAGTAGAGGCCTTAATTCCCTTGGGACCCTGTGAAATTGTTTCTGGGTGAGCAGTATGGCTTTTATATAGGAACTGGTGAGAATCAGGAACCCGGTAATACCTGTCTGGTTTAACAGGAGCTGGAGGCAAAGAATCTGGATTAAGGCTGGCTTCTGTGTACACATCATCCAATATATCTAAAACAGGAGGGATAGCCAGAGGCCTATGCTGGGGGAGCAGAAGAAATTCCCTGAGCCTTTTTTTGGAATCTGAGTAATCTTGGCCTTCCCAGTGAAAGTGTTCCCTCAGTGTATGCAGGGTTTCCCCAAAAGAGAAGTCCTCAGGAGGGGAGACCGAGGGAATAGACTCCTCTGCATCAGAGTCTTCGAATGGAGAATAGGCATAATCCTGGTCCTCAGATAGTTCTGAGGTAATAGAAGCTTGATCCGAGGAAGGGTAGTCTTCCTCTAGTCTGGCCCTTTTGTCAGAGGGGGGTTGAGAACCCCTGATAAGAGTAATCAAATCCTCAGCCATTTTAAGCATCTGTTTTTTAGGCATGGTGCCTTGAGAGGGGGTCTGAGGAACCTGTTTTTTGGTTTTCATGGCTGCTTTAGATTTAGTGAAGGCTTTAATAGAGAAGGAGGAAGGCCTGAAGACCCCTTGAGAAATGGCAAGCCTGTCTAAATTCTGAGTTTCCCCGCCAGGAGTGGCGTCGGAGTCTGTAGTAGGAATGGGGGCCGAGGAGCCTGCGACCTCTGGTACTGAAGACACCGATAATGCATTGTCATCGGTACTCAGGCACTGCGTAGGCACCTCGCTGAGTACCGGAGAACCGGTAGTCAGCCTTAGCGTGGTTTCAGTAGGTGGCGCGGACCTCATATGTCGGTCCTTATCTTTGCGTTTTTTGCTCAAAACTGGAGTCGGAGTATCCGACATAATATAATTAAATTTTTTTGCCAAAAAAGTGAAGGGCGAACTCCGCCCGACGCTTAATAGTGCGCTTATTGAATCTAGCACAAAAACGGCAGGCCGAGACGTTGTGGTCTGGGCCTAAGCAAGGTATACAGAAAGAGTGGAAATCCTTATGCGGTATTTGCTTCCCACATGAAATGCAATTATTAACTTTGTCTGACATCGGTCTGAGGCAAGAAAAGTTTCCCCAACGGGGTACTTAGCTTTCAAGAAGACTTCGGCTGAAATACCTTCGTAAATCTCAGGAACTGGCCGACCGGCACTTGCGAACTGCTTCTGCTTCGGGCACCGTGTGGCAAGAAAGACTGAAGAAAATGGCGTCGGCTGCCTCTTTTATACCCCTGCCGCACTGACGTCAGGGAAGAAGCGACAACAACCGACGCCAGACCTGCACTTTGGAATTCGGCCGACCGAGGACCCGCCTGATGGCAGGATAATCCATCTGTTATGACCGCAGCTGTATGCACGATGAACATCAACTGCTTATTTGGAGGAATTCACTCCCAGCAAATCCCTTTATATATTAACTCCACAATCATACAACTAAGAACTTAAGAGCCCATACTCAGTGAATCACTGCCAGCACCAGGCTTGAAACTACAATGGTAGTATTCCAATTATATTGCACTCATGTTGCAGTCAGCTACAGTGCAACTCAATGAGAAAGAACAGTTTACATTTAATTAGAAAATTGAGACCATATTTTATTTCCATCAAAATGAATGGCTTACACTTAAGTCCAGTATACGATTGTCTGCAATCATTTGCTTTCAACTACCAAACTGCAAACTGTGCGTTTAGATCCGTTGATCTGTTTTCAATGACACATGGTTGGCATCCCCAAGCCTCTGCCAGTGAACTCCACCCAACAACTGGTGGTGTACACAGTACCTCTTTGGCTACACTATGAATCATGACTTCACCTACCAAGATATCCACCTTTTGGGGGAACGTTAACTATAAGCAGCTCAGAAAAGGAAGGGGACTGAATGGGAAGCACAAAAAAAGAGGCACTCGCCCATCAGCATTTTTATGCATGCTGGCCCCCTTTTCTGAAAAACAAGAACTATAACACCGCAGCTGTAAGAGTTGATGAAAAAAAATTACAGTTTTCCTCATTATGAAACACCAGTTGCAAAGTGAACACAGCCCAACCCAGATTACTCAAATGAACACAATCAGTATGATAAAAATCAGGATCTGTTTTCCCCAAATCAGGGTGATCAATTACAAAGAAACCAAACTGCTTGGATGATCTGGCTATTCTACGGTTCAAGAATGTATGATTAACTGGAATAGCCACAGGTTTGTGTGCACCATTCCATAAAAATCTAGGCATTATGGAAGACCAACCTATATATTTGAATGTGAACATCTGACATAAAATTAAAAATAAAATGCTTTTCGCAACCAGTCCGATAAACCAGAATACCGTTTATTGTACAAAAACTAAAACAACTAAGCACTTTCGCCTGTAAGACATATAGGCTTCTTCAGAGTTGTCTTAGCATAATTGAACACTGTTTAAATACCATCAATTAAAACTACCCCAACAAATCATGACAAGGGTGTAGTCTGCATCAACAACTAAATACATACTTATTCTTGTCAAATATAAAATCCACAATCTCCATAAACTGTTAATAAAATTAATTCCATTGTTTCCTTTTTCCTTTTAAGGAATCAAGTCGTCTTAATTTTAAAAATGGTTTTAAAGAAATAAAATCATTCATGCCAGGAGCTACTGAAGAATTTAAACGCAACTGTCAGTTAGATTCTTTTGCTTCTAGGAGAGTTTTGCCACCCCCCCTCTCATTGTAGGTCACCTTATCTATTATAAAATTCAACATTTGGTGGTATGAAGATACAGAGCATTGTGGACATCCTTGTTTTTAATAGCCCTCACATGCTCTTGTATCCTCTCCTTTAATCTTCTGGTGCTTTTTCCTACATAAAACCCGGGACAGGAAAGACAGGTGGCAACGTATACAACCATAAAGGAGTTGCAATTCCATCTCCCTGGACACTTCAATGTGTAACTTGAATTTATCACAGAAACGTAGGCCCCATCATTAATATATTTACAAGAACTACAGGCACCACACTTGGTCATAATAGATCTATATATTCCTATTTGCTTACTGCGTTTTGTTTCTAACATGTTTTTAATATTTCGGCCTCTACTGAACACCACAGTGGGTTTTGACCATAACCTCAGTAGTGTATCTGATTCAAGGCAAAATTCCCAACATTTGTTGATTATCTCCACTACTTTAAAAGAGAATTTGTTAAAACGAACTACCATAACTTGATTCATGTTCCTCTCTTTTGTTAGGATTTCTAATTCCTTGTCATTTGTTAAAACAGGGGCAAAAGAATGTATCCTTTTTTGTTTCACTTCTTTTCTTATCTTTAATAACAGTTTAAGGGATACCTCCTTTCAATGAATAAACCTATCAGGTTATACATTTCTTTCTCAAAATTGTCTTCCACACTGGTCAATCTAGAAATCCTGACCATCTGACCTTTTATCACACTCTTTTTCTGATATTTAGGATGGTTACTCTCATAGTGTAACAACGTAGTCGAAAAGGTAGGTTTTCTATAAACAGAACTCTCAAGGGTCCCTTCTGTAGTTGACAAAATAATGTCCAACAAATCAATATCCCCTGCTCTCCAGCAACTAGTAAATTTTAAGAAACTGGTTGTTCCATTCAAATATTGGACAAAGTCATATGCTTCTTGCTCTGTTCCTTTCCACAAAATGAGGATATCATCCAAATATCTATTGTAAGAGGCAATCTTCCCACTAAGTTCTGAATTCAAGACTTTTTTTGGTTTCCCAATCAGGCAAGACTAAATTGGCATATGTGGGAGCACATTTAGCTCCCATAGCTACCCCTACCTTTTGATGGAAGAGTTCTCCTTCAAACATCATAAAATTATTGCTCAAAATCATTTCCATAAATTGTGCCAACAGGTATACAAAATTAGAATCAGATTGGCCTATACTGATTAAACTTTCTTTGAACATTTCCAATGCTACCTTGTGGGGAAAAGCAGCAAATAAACCCATACTTGGCTAAAGCAGATTGTCTCCCTATTCAAAAACAGTAGTAACTATAACCTTGCTGTCCAATGTATTGACAAACCAATGTTTTTTTTTTTTTTTTTGCATGGCATTGGCATTGCAGAGGGACAAAGGCTGAACATGTGGCTGCCAGAATGCCAACTCCTGGAGTGAAATTCTGTCTAAACTTTATTGTGCAACTAGCACCCAGTGGACTGGGCAGAAGGCCAACAGCTCTGATTTCCTTAAGTCAGTCTGATGACCAAGGTCAGACTGGTCCATTTTGTACTTTCTTACCAAAATTAACACACTTTTGTACTACCACATCTACCCATTGTAGTGACTGGAGTAATTCACTGATCCCAAAGGCCACATAATAAAGCCATGTAAACAAAGTGGCCCATTAATATTACAGAATGGAAATTCTTACCCAACCTCATTACACCTTTTACTACCACCAGTAGCAATTCTACACCTATAGGCTTTCTCTCCAAGATCAACGTTCATGTGGCTTCATGCCTTCCATAATCTGACAACCCAGTGAAGAGTCAAATTAAGCAGATCTAAAATCCTAGCCATCCAGCCTAAAGCAGTAATCTATATGGGCAACAAGCTTGGGAAATCTTTTAGGGTGCACCTATGCAGAATACAACAAACCATTATATCTAGAGCCCAGCGTCTATCTTTGACAGGTAACTTCCAATAAAAGTTTTTAAATTTAAATATGGCAGGTGTAGGATCTTCTGGTGTTTGCAGCTCATGAACTGCCCAATAAAAACCTCATTCTCCAAAAAGTTAAATTTGCTGAGGAACCGGAGTGGAATGGAGCTGGACCTTAGGGTCAATGAGCAAGAATGTTTTGGTCCTCCAAGTATGACTACAAGGATGTCTAACAGAATTTCTTCAACTGTCTGTTTTGAAGAACAGATCTATTTACAGGCATTCTCCACATCCAGATTAGATCCTGGGGCACTGCCTTGAGCTTCCACTCATATGCCTCTGCCCACGATCTGCTTAATCTTTCTGTCACAATGTTCTGCTATGAAGGGAGGTCTGATGCCTGAAAAGACAGAATACAGAGAAGCCCGTTCCCAGTCTATCACTGCCAATCGGCACAAGGAAGAAGACCTTGTAACCCCTAGTTTGTTGAGGTATGACATCATTATGGCTAATGTACATAACCACAAGAAAAGGACCCAACAGCTAATGGTGGTAAGGGACCTTCAAGGAGTGAAACACTGCCAACATCTCCTAGATATGGATGTGCTTCTGTGCATCTTTAGATCCCCAGTTGGGTAGCACTTGAATCACCATTGATATAGCTCCCCAGGCAATTGCGAATGAATCTGTCTGGACAAATTTACTGGCATCAGGGGAAAGAACACAAGTTCTAGATTGATACTCAACTGATCTCTACACCACTGTAATTCCTGTCTGATGAATGGCAGCACCAACAACTGGAATTCCAGGAGAAAAAGGTGCTGCATTCACCAATTTTAGACATACCATTGATTTTTTCTTATGTAAAGATGGGTCAGTGGTAAAATGAGAACCATGGAAGCCAACAGTCCAAAAACTTCTATGAATTCTCTCACTGAGGCAACATTCCCATGGGGGAACTCCAGTAAAAACATCTCCTATGACAGGACCTTGTCTTCAGGCAGAAGATCCAGACTATTTTTGAAGATGGCTAAGCACCCCAGAAATACCAGTCTTTGTGAGGGTGCCAAACATGACTGTAGAAGGTTCAACTTGAACCCTAGATGGGAGAGTCAGGACAAGATGGGAGAGTCAGGACAACACCTTCTCTAATTATTCTACATACCAGAGTAGAGATTCTGTACAGATCAGCAAGTCGTCCAAGTAAGGAAAAATGTGAATGGCCAGACTGTCAGTGAACCACTGCTGGAGCAAGGCATTTGGAAAACATTTGCATTGCAATGGACAGCCCAAAGGGGAATACAGAAAACTGACAGTTCAAAACAGACAAAAGAATCTCAGATATTCCCCTGAAGCAATGAGCCCTGGGAATATGAACAAAGGCATACATCAAGACCAGGGTTCAGAAACTGGAGGAAGCCCTGTCTTCAGGGTGAGCATGTTGAACTTTGAGGCCTTGACAAATGCATTCAAAAAAGGCAGGTCCCACACTGGTCTGTATGACTGGTGTCTTTGGGGAACCAAAAAAATACTACAAAAGAAACCTTTCATTCTTTCCGAAGGGACTAGTTCTATGATCACCCCCCCCCCCCCCAAGTCCAGCATTTTTTTGAGGATAGCAGGGAATAACAGTCTGATCCAGAAGATGATGACGGAACCTTCCTGAACAGAGGCAGATCTCTCAACTTCCATCTGAAGACCCTTTCAACAATGTTTAGCACCTACTTGTCAGAAACCACTGATGGTCAGGTCACCTTGTAGAGAGCTAACTTAAGAGATGAGGTACCCAAAGGGGGAACTGATAAAGACAGGTGCCACTCCTTTGCATAGTCATAAGGGCTAGTTTCAGTGAAAATGAAGGAATACAACCTAAAAAATATTATAAAGCATAAACTGATGAAAAAATTGTTTTAACATACAAAATGGTGCTAAAATTATACATTAAATGAAAAAAAAATTAAAATAGACATCTCAATCACCTCAAATAATCATAAACCCAAAGAAAAAAAATGCAAGTCCAAACTTCCAAATGAAGCTTTTAAACAGGCTTTATTGTGCTAGTCAAAGTAAAAACAGATGCATATACAACATTTCTCATCAGACTTGAGCTGTTGCTGTTATCAGATTTCATTCTATATATGTTGGTGAAAAGGCATTTGCTGTAATGCCATTTCGCTGACTTAATATAATCCCATAAGAGACAGAAGGGCTGAACTACAACTTAGACTTTCTTGCTCTTAAAGTGGCATGTTGTAGCCAAGAGCTCCAAGTCAAAGCCTGTTGTAATGAAAAAGGATCAATAGACAGCTCTATAGGGAAAAATACT
Organism: Protopterus annectens; assembly: GCF_019279795.1. Lineage (NCBI taxonomy): Eukaryota > Metazoa > Chordata > Ceratodontiformes > Protopteridae > Protopterus > Protopterus annectens. Next base: position 1,127,465,467 of record NC_056743.1, read on the forward strand.
AGTGTATAGATCACAGGGCCCATAAGAGACCTAGCCGTATACACCTTTAAGAAGAAACAGTTAAATGTTTATGCCAGCATTTATGAGCACTTGATGGTGACCACCTACCAAATCAAGTAGAGCCATACCTTATAACCCTGGTGTAAATTTGTGTCTGCCCACCCAGACATCAGACATCAAAACTAGCTTTAAAAGTAGAAAAAAAAGTCCTTTGTCTTACTTGTAGTGGCAAGTCACAGGCTGGGAATACATTATGTTAGGAATCTATCCCTCCAGCAAGTATTCTTTATTTGTTAGTGTAAATATAGCTCCTTAGAATGGGTTTGCAGAGTCACTGTTTTTCAGAAGAAATAGGAGGTCAAACAGTAATAGATTTTTCACAGTTTGAAAAGTAAGACAGGTCACAGAGTATAAAAAGAGTTGTGCTACTCTATCGGAACAGTTGAAGGATTTAAGGCCTTTATTATTATTCATTTTTTTTTTGGGGGGGGGGGGTTAAAAACTATAGAGGTCCTTCCAGTTGAGTGATACTTAGATTTCTAAATGCCAAAGGAGCACTGTATTCAGTGATGACAAGGAAAGAATACAGTGTTAAAGTTTCTTCTTTTGATCTTGAAGCTACTCCCTTGGAAATTAACTGTGCCAAATAGAAATATTTCTTGACTAGGGTGGAAACATAATTGAATAAGACAGTGCTCCTCACAAGTACCAAAGCCACTTGTGACCATCTGTTTGAAGAGGAGTACAACTTATAACATATGCGCTGGGAACAGCTCTTCTGCTGAATACTATGATGCTGTACTTTTTTTGCATTCAGCTTTAGAACATTCAATATACCATGTGCATATTATGGGCCTTTGTGGAACAGTTTAGCGTCAGAAAATGAGCAGATGACAGTTCCCAGTTTTTTCCAAATACAGACTCATTTCCCCTCTTAACTGCCTCAGAGATGAAGTCTAGCATTGCTCACCAGTTCTTGGTTTAACTGCCGCCTGTCCTCTAACCTCAGTTGAGATTTATCGCTGCCTGCCAGCCTTAAGAACTGCTGTCCCTTTAAACTCTGAAAGCTGATAGATAGTGCCCAGCATCTGCCCAGCATCTTCCAAATTACCACAGTCGTAACTAAACTGTATGTATTTAAATTTAAATAGTTAACTAATTTTGGCAGGACGCCATAGTGGTGAGCACGCACATCCTCTCCACTATCCAAATACTCTATAATAATTACCCTAATTACCCTAACTGGTTTTTATCTTTACAAAAGCTCTGAGCCAGTTCTCCTCTGTAACTAAGCCAAATAAACCAGCATTAATCTTTCACCCCCCCTCCTCTACTCCCCTATAGCCCCACAATCAGAATCTCCTCCAACCTACTTTAAAATGCTACCCTAGTTTTCTTTACAGTTAACACGCAAGTTGGTGCATCTTTTAAGAGCAAGTATTAGCTCAAACCTGCTGTAATCTTGTGCTCACAGATTGTTTTATTTTTCTAAGTTGGTGTGGCCTTGCTCCATTCACCCTCGCTGCCGCTCGGGCTCACTTCGCTCCCCTACTCTACCCTACCCCCATTCCTACATACCCCCATAATAATTTACTTTATACCATCGACTCCCTTCCCCTTCCTTTCCCCATCATTCACTCACAAGCTACTTCCTGCCTAACCTCGATCACTTTTGCTCCCTTAATAATTATACCCAGTATACAACCTTTCACCCTTCTTCAAATATACAGCACCTTAATATTACCACATTGCTCTTCCTTTGTCTGTTCTAACCTCCTATCACACACACCTGACTTCTCCACAGTTTCATTCACCTATCTACCTTACCCTTGACACTCAATCTACACTCTCCTTCATTAATATCTCCCCCACCCTATTCAACCTCACCACCTCATGTACCCACAAACTAACTAGATTGCAAATACTCCCCCTTCCCACAAATCCAAACCAAAACTACATAAGCTACATTTTTGTATTACTTTACTCTCACTTCCCACTAATAACTTAATTATATGGCGATATCCACCACAACCCTGGCCCTTCCCCCGCTCTTCACAGCCACAAACCCCCCTTATCTTCTACCTCCCATCCTTCTCTAAATATCTTTCACCATCCCCAACCATCTACCCCAAACTCAACCATATCCAAATACCTTGCTATATACTCTCTGAACATTCAAAGCCTAACAAATAAAATCACTGAGCTCCATACCTGGACAGCTCATACAACACCTGACATCCTTTCCTTATCCGAAACCTGGCTTAAGTCACATATCACTAATAATGAAAATCTCCCACCAGGCTATAATATCTATTGCTCTAATAGATTCTCCAAAAAGGCTGGTTGTGTAGTGATCCTCCACTCAAAGAGCCTCAACCTCTCTCCTTTCCCCTCTCCCATCGCGGACTTCCACTCAGCCGAACCTATAATCCTTAACTGCCACCTAAACTCTCACAAAAAACTAGCTGATGCCTCTATATACATCCCTCCTGGGAACAATTTGACCACCTTAGAAAATATCCTATCCTGGTTTTCCAACAACATACCCTATGAAACCCTTATCTTACGAGATGTAAACCTAGATTGATCTCAACTTAAAACTGATTCTCCTCAACTCAGCATCAACCTGTACGGGTTCCATCAACTGATATCTACCCCCACCCACCTCCATAAAAACTCTACTTCTAGCTCCATAATTGACTGGATACTCACCCTACCAGACCAACTCAGTGACCACGTCCCTACCTCTTCTCTTCCCTTAGATACATTACCCAACCTCCCAAACCCCACCTTTATAGAAACTGCCGTAAACTCACTAACTTTAATCCAGTCAAATTTGACTGGTCCATCCTTAAATGGTTCCACTTCATATCATTGAATTACCATTTCATCGAATTGCAAATAATCGAGACCAAATCGTCGAAAACTCATTTAATCTAAAACTCATTTCATCGAATCTTAAATCACTGAAAACTATGAAGCAACTACAGATAATATCCCAGACACTTTGTACTATGTTTATACAGAGGGGAAAGCCCCCCTGCACCCCCCATGTGGGGGGCTCTGCCCCCCACACCCCCCATAATTAAATATACCAACTCCAAGGTCGCACTACAGTGGGGTTAGGAAATTACTTTTTTCCCCTCACTGTAGTGCGACCTTGGAGTTGGTATATTTATTTACGGGGTGGGGCTATGAAAGTGCAGGGGCTTGCCCCTGCATATAGTAAAAACATTGTGGAATGTTATTTGTAGTTGCTTCATAGTTTTCAGTGATTTGAGATTCGATGAAGTGAGTTTTCGATGAAATGAGTTTTCGACGATTTGGTCTCGATGATTTGCAATTCGATTAAATGGTAATTCGATGATATGAAGTAGAACCTCTTAAACACATCCCTCTTGATGACGCAGTCAACAGGCTCAATACCAGCTTCCTGAATAGCCTGAACTCCTTTGCTCCCTCTTGGAAGATTAGATTAAAATCCAACTCTGTACCCTGGTTTTCCAAAGAAACCAAATCCCTTATGTTAAAGAGAGAATGAGCATGGAAAGCCTGCATCAGAACAAAGGAATTACCTCTTCTACACAATTATAGACAACTCAGAAACCTCACCAGGAAACAAACCCATAACGGCAAATTCCTTCTATAACTCAGCCCAACTCAACAGCAACTCCAACCCCAGAAATTTCTGGTCTACTATTAATAAAATCCTTTCTCCAGGCTGCCCCTCTACCCCCTCCCCTTACCCAAAACATCCCCTCTTGAAACTGCTACTCTCCTCAATAAGCACTTTTATAGACACCATTCAAACACGCATTCCTTCTGACTCAAACACCTCTTCTCCGTCCACCCCTCCCAACCCTTCTAACAAACATCTTTTCTTTTTACATCATGTTCCCACATCCTACATCAGATCTCTTCTTCAAAGCTAAAACCATGCTCCCCTTCAACTGATAATCTACCCCTACCTTCCTCAAACTTGATGCCAACTCCATTGCTATCCAGTAACTATACTTTTAATAGATCTATTCTGGAATCTACTGTCCCTACCCTATGGAAATCCTTTTACACAATTCCCCTACATAAAGTTGGTAATTCTACTGACCCATCTAACTACTGACTCATAGCTATCCTATCCCCCCTAAGATTCTTGAAAAAATTTATCCACTTACAACTACTCAACAACCACCTTCAGTACAACCTTCTCACTCTCATCCACCATGGATTCCACCCAATCACAGCACGACTAATGCCCTATTGGCCTTCACTTACATTGCTGAGGCCCTCAACAACAACAAACTCATATATAGTCTCTTCCTCTAACTCTCCAAAGCCTTTGATATAGTCTCCCATCCTCTACTACTTTCTAAACTTGCTAACCATAACCTATCCTCTTCCACTCTTGCCTGGTTCTCCAGTTATCCTGCAGAAAGCAATCTGTTAAATGGTTTTCCTCCTCTTCTCCAGTCATACCAGTCCCAACTGGGGTACCACAAGGTTCCATCCTGGGTCCGCTGCTTTTCAATGTCTTTACCAATGATGTCTATACATCTTGTAAAAACTTCTCCCTCATCCAATATGCAGACGACTCTAACCTCATCTCCATCTCGGACAATATCTCTGAACTCCATATACTTACCCAACAAGTCTTCCTATCCACACAACAGTGGCTGTCCAGTAATCTACTCATCCTTAACCCCAAAAATACCAAACTATTACAATTTCTTCCCCAGTCTCTCAACTACCACAGATCTACCTTTACTATCGCCTCCTCAAATAACTCTATTACCAAACCAGAAGCTCACACTAACTCCTCGGGGTCATCATTGATGATGAACTCACATTCAACTTGCATATACTTCAATGTATAAAAATGACAACCAGAAACTTGGTTTATTATATCGCAATAAAAAATTCCTAACTGGAAATGCCAGACTCTCCCTCGCACAAGCTCTTCTTCTCCCTTCCCTTCTATATGTTGCCCCAGTGCTCACCACTATCCAAACTACTACCCTAAACAAACTCCAACAATCATACTATAAGACAGCTAGACTTATCACAAACTCCCAATACAACTCACATCACTGCCTTGCCCTAAATTCTCTCCACTGGCTTGAACTCCCCCACCTACTATTGCTAGCACAACTTCAAATGTTACACTCCATTCTTTACAAACCTTCATCCTGTTCTGCCCTCCCTTCCCTCATCTCTATTTATACCCCTCCTCGGACTCTCCGTACCTCCAAGCAACAACTTATTCACATCTACCAACCCAAAAAAACAGAAGGCAAACTCCTAAACAATCACTATTGCCCAAGTCTAGCATTGCTCACCAGTTCTTGGTTTAACTGCCGCCTGTCCTCTAACCTCAACTGAGATTTATTGCTGCCTACCAGCCTTAAGAACTGCTGTCCCTTTAAACTCTGAAAGCTGAAAGATAGTGCCCAGCATATTCCAAATTACCACAGTCGTAACTAAACTGTATGGATTTAAATTTAAATAGTTAACTAATTTTGGCAGTACGCCATAGTGGTGAGCACGCACATCCTTTCCACTATCCAAATACTCTATAATAAATTACCCTAATTGGTTTTTATCTTAACAAAAGCTCTGAGACAGTTCTCCTCTGTAACTAAGCCAAATAAACCAGCATTAAGTGTTCACCCCCCTCCTCTACTCACCTATAGCCCCACACTCAGACAATCAGAATCTCCTCCAACCTACTTTAAAATGCTACCCTAGCTTTCTTTACAGTTAACACGCAAGTTGGTGTATCTTTTAAGAGCAAGTATTAGCTCAAACCTGCTGTAAGCTTGTGCTCACAGATTGTTTTATTTTTCTAAGTTGGTGTGGCCTTGCTCCATTCCTAGAGATATTTGTTCCATCATTCACTCATCCCACTTTAAGGAACAAGTCATCTACTTCACTCCAAAATTTGTCCTTGTAAGGCTCCACCCTAATCTCCCATTTCAACCCTTGTATATACCAGTCTTCAGTCTCCTCCTATGTACTTCTCTAGTGTGGATACTTACTACAATTTTACCACCTATACTGCTTGTCTAAACTCTTGATGTAAATATGTAAATATTTTACTCTGAATTGTACTAGGTTATGTCTTTGTATTTTTCTGCCTATGTTCTTTTAATATTTCTTGTATAACCAACTCATTGTTTTTATTCGAATGTTTACATTTTTGGCTGTAAATGTTTGATTCAAATGTTTGATTTTCTTTTACTGTAAACTGTTGCTGTACTTGGAGCTTTTCTCCTCGGATCTCTACTGAAAATGGGCCCAAAGCCCAGCTGGACCAACCTGGTTAACAAATGTCAATCTTCATCACCAAAACTGGTCAACCACACTTCAGGGATATTGACTTGGATATCTACAAAATCAATGACAAAAAATAAGAGGGTGCACCACTGGACCCTGTGGTATCTCACTAGCTACAATGTTACATTCACTGAGGGTGCCCAGCAATTTTCTCTACTTGGGATCTGTTGGATAGCCAATTTGCAATTCAGCAGATGAAGTAGGAGTTTACATTAGGTATACGCAGCTTTTCAATAACACCAGCAAGGAAGCTAGTGTCAAAGCCTTGGCCAGGTCATGATATGCAGTATGCGCAGAATGACCACTGCCCATGGCTCTGTAAGCTTTTCAAACAAATATACTAGGTTCAGGACATGGGACATGCCCTTCCCAAAACCACAATGAGTGGGATTCAAACCAGTTAAGGTGCCTAAGTAAGCAATAGGTAAAGGATAACCCACCCTGGCCAAGGAAAAGATCAAATCGGGAGACAGAGGGAGGGTTTTGTACTTCAAAATTGATCTATATGAACATCTACTGTTATAATTTAATATACAACTGGGCTATATTCTTCTAAAGATCACTGTTAAAATATTTACTACACATGGTATGATTGCTGTCACTCATCCCTCTGCAGGTGGGGTAGTTTGTTTAGATGCTTTAATATATAGAAATGCATCAGGATGGATAGCAGCATCTTAAAATATAAACAAACCGATTAACAGCCAGAGCATACATGCACACATGCTTACATCTCAACAGCTTACTACAAAATGGCAGTCAGGTTCACATGCTCAGTATTTATACACTTGTGCAATTCCTTGGATTAGCTTCTCAGACACACACACACACACACACACACACACACACACACACACACACACACACACACACACACACACACACACCTACATACTCCCTTTTAAAAAGATTGCCCTTTGTAAAACAATATCAGAAGTTAGATAAGCATCACTACAGACATTAGAAACAAAACACAATGTTCATGTCCAAGTTGCCATGCATCTACTACATGGTTTAGAGATATGACCAAATCTTGTAACATAACAATCTGGACTAAACTTAGCAACAGGGACAATCTTCGGTGAACAACTTGTATCAGGAACTTCTGGATTCATCACAGGAATGGGAACATTCTCTGAAACTTCGTCAGGAATTGGAACACCGGACAACTCACTCTGAGACACAGGCTATGTGCTGTGGTACAGACTTGGACACTGGCCTCAAAAGTTTCCAATTCCACCTAAACTCTGCTCCTTGTGGATTCCACAATGTATGATCTCAGCTCTGGGCAAATATTCTTCATGACACCAATCCGATCATAACCTCTGGACGTTTGCATCCTTACCACTTCTCTTAATGGACTGAGCAGTTTGCTGGTCTTATCATAGTAGGATTTCTTGGTTAAATGCTTCAACAGATTGGCTTTCACTGGCCTGTTGTTCTTGACACATAGCACTAACAATTAACTACCGACTGGTAATGTAGTTCTGGTTTGTCTCGACAGAAGTCTCATAGATGAACCAAGGTGTTTATCACGAAGAACATTTCTGAGATTCAATATATTCAGGAAAATATTAGTATTATCTTGTTTTGACTTCTCTACTAACCATTTTGCACTCTGAACTGCATGTTCTGCCAACTATTTGACTGCAAGTACTCAAGGCTACTTGTGACATGAGTAAAACCCCATTCTTCAGCAAATCTTTTGAACTGTTGACTTGTAAATTGTGTGCCATTGTAAGAAATGACTATGCGGACTACCATGCACTGCAAAATGATGTTTCATCTTAGTAAAGACAGTAATGGATGCTAGATTGGGAAGTAGATCAATCTTGAACCAACTGGAGTAAGAGTCTACTAGCACCATATAATGTTGACCATTCCACTCGAAGATGTTGGTGGCTACTGTCGACCAAGGTAGTTCAGGAATCTGGTTTAGCTGAAGTGATTCTTTCTGTTGATGTGGCTTTGTACTATCACACATGGAACAAGATAAAAGTGTTCCCTCAATGTCTTGTGGCATAGAAGGCCAAAATCCTAGTCCTCTCACCCTTCTTTTGGTAGAGTCGGTACCTGGGTAGCCACAATGCGAGATAGTAATGTACTCCTGTTGCAAGGACTTTGGAACAATTACTTTCGGACCTTTCATACCTTTATCAGACAAAATCTCATCTCTGTATGGAAAGCAAGGTTGCACTTCTTGAGGTAAACCAGATGGCTTTGACGACCATCATTGATTGATAAAGTGGTTGAGCCTTTGTACAACTGATCTGTGGCTCTGTGATCTCTCAACTCATCAAGACATGTGGAAGAAAACTTACTCGCTTCCATGACTTCAGAAATCAAGGTTCTCATTCTCATGCTGTTCTGTGGTGTTTCTGGGCGATCTGGGTAATGTATCAGCAAGATAAAGAAGTTTGCCTTTCTTGTAGACAAGACTGAAATTATAATTTTACAATTTCAGCATCGTATGTTACAGTCTGACTGGAGCTGAATGTATAGGCTTTCTTAAGACAGTTAAATCCAAATAAGACAACAGCCAGTTCACCAAAGCAGTTTATTCTCTTGAAGGCTTTGTGTAGCCGAGGCGCTAGAGAAGAGTATCTACAGAGAATAAACTGCTTTGGTGAACTGGCTGTTGTCTTATTTGGATTTAGCTGCTTATCCTGTGGAGCTGAAGAGTTTTTTTAAGACAGTGACTAGAGGTTGGTGGTTTGTTTCAATCTGGACTGGTCTACCATAAACATAATCGTGGAACTTTGAACATGCAAGCACGATTGCCAAACGCTTTCTCGATCTGGGCATACTACATTTCAGTTTGGGTAAGAGTTCTCAATTCAGAGGCAACAAGTTGACCCTCTTGTAGAATAACAGCACCTAGGCCAAATTTTAAAGCATCACAGGACAGTGTAACCGGTTTGCGAACATCATAGTATCAGAGAACTGGTGGACTAGCAATTCTGTTTCAGGATACCAAATGCTCTTTGGTGTTGCTCTAACCATGACCATGATACATCTTTATGCGTCATCTCTCAGAGTGGTGCCGATAGTTGGCTCAAGTCTGGAATAAACTTGCCTAGATAGTTATCCATGGCAAGAAAACATGCAGGGCTTGAACATTTTCTGGAGATGGCACCTCAAGAATGGCTGTTTGCTTGGAAGGGTCTGGTCGTAAGCCTGAAATGTCAAACAAAATGACCAGCATAAGTAACTTCTTGTAGCCTGAATTTGTATTTCTGTGGATTGAGCTTAAAATTCACTTGATGTGCTCTTTCTAGAACTTTTTCTGAGGTTTCTGTCATGCTCAGCTTCATCATGACCTCCTACAAGTGTGTCATCTACTATAATAGCACAATGATACAAAGAAAAAAAATTTGCTCCATTGCACATTGAAAGACTTCACTTACAGAATTTACCCCAAATGGCATTCTCAAAAAATCTGTAACTGCCAAATGGATGAGCAATGATGATTTCTTGTTGAGCTGAATTTTCCAAAATGAACTCTTTGCATCCAAGACAGAAAAAAATAGTGGCATTTGGCATCAAGGCTGTGATTTCGATTGTGTGCACAGGATGAGGAGGTCTTTCTAGCACTTTGTTCAAATCTCATGGATCAATACATATTCTGATGTCATCTGAGCTTTTCTTATAAGCTACCACCATGGAAGATACCCATTCAGCTGGTTCGTTTGCTGGACAAATCACACCTTGTCGCATCATTTTATCTAGCTCGGCTTTGACTCTGCCCTGCATGACTACTGGAACTTTTTGAGCTGGCAATGATAACTAGGCTGACCTCTGGGTCTAACTTCATGGAGTACACAACTGGAAGCTTTCCTAGTTTGCCTTCAAAAAGATCAGCATAGATAATAAAAATGTACTGGGTGAAATTAGAGTAGTGTTCTTTTAAGCTAACATGGTGGACTTCCTTATTAAATGAAAACAGTCCCATTTTTAAACTCTCTCAGGCCTAATAATGACTGGACGTACCTCACGACCACATAAAATAAGTCGTAGCTTCCCAGCAGAGTAACATGAAAGCACTACTGAGCCTTCAGTCTGAATTTCTTCATCTCCATATGCAACAAGCTTTGCACACCTTGCCAAATCAAACCTTACACCACAACGCACTCTAGCAAATGTTTCTGCTGACATAACCAGTGTCAACTTTGAGCTCTATGAGTTTTCCATTTATCTGAACAGTACAAAACACTTCATTCTTTACCCTTAAATCTACTGCATTGACTGTTTTATGAAGCACTGATACACCATCCACATAAAGAGTAGGGTTGCAGCTCTCTAATTGATCATGTCATTTCTTAAAATGTTACCCTTTAATGAAAGAATGTGGGCCTTTTGATTTGCAAAACCTTTGGAAATGGTTCCATTTACTGCATTTGTGACATTGTTGACCAAAAGCTAAACATTCCACCCTTTTAGATTCATGACTTCCACCACAACTATGACAGGTGGCAATGAAACTAGGTGGGGGCCCATGCTCTGAGTTTGGTGACTCTTATGCCTCACTGAGACTGTGCGATCTCTGGAATTTACTGGAAAGTTCTAGGGTTTACTAGTGGGTGCTGCAGAGGCTAAAATTGCTGCCATGTCGTTGGGCTTGTTTCTTATAACTATGCGCTACATACTATCAACATGAGCTTTCTCATTGTGCCTTCTAGATCTGTTCTCATTTGTAAGCATATTTGTGTGCTTTTCTGTGAGCTCATAAATCTGACAAATCTCAATGGCCTTATTCAAAGTTAAATCACTGTCATGAAGCAAAATCTTGCTCACAGCATCATCTTTACTACCACACACAAGTCTGTCCTTTATCAACTCATCCCTTAAAAATCACCAAATCTGCACATTTTAGCTTTATTTCTCAAGTCAGTTATATATACTGCAAAAGTTTCACCAGGCTTTTTGATCTCGTGTAAAACAAATGCCTTTCCATTGTAACATTTGTCTGAGGCTTACACATTGCTCTGAATTTACATTTTAAGCGCTCAGGGTCCTCCTTTGACTCAGTCTGTACAACAATATGATGGTTTCCCCCCTCTCCTGTATAGATAGCAGCTGCATACACAAATGAATGTTCCCTTTCAATAGCTTCTGACCTAGCTAAATTAAGTAGAATAAATGCCTTTGTACGGTCATCTTTATCAGAAAATGCAACCTGTATGAAAATGTCATACTCTTGCTCAAACACTACAGTTCTCAGCAATTTTGCATCTTTCGGCTTTTCCCGGTTAGGGGTCGGCACAGCGGAACTCCGGTCCGCCAATGATTGGTAGTTGATTTTTACGTGCCGAGTTACCAGCCCTGACGCACAACCTTCAATGAAGGTACGCCCATTCATGCATGTCTCCACGCAGAAGACGCTCTAGCTGAGAATCAAACTGGACAGCGTCTTACTGTGAGACAACACTACTGCAGCACCACCACCCAGCAATATAACTGTCAAATACAAGTGCACTGAGTTTTCGAAATCCACAAAGTATGTACAAACACACTGAAAATATGGCCCTTGTACTTATGTACAGACAAACTTTTCTGTTTGCTTGTAATAACATTCAAATGCACTATGAACTCTCTGAAATACTGTACTTTTCAAAATATGCTCTGTAATGGCTATATTCTGCAAAGTAACTTTACTGTAATACTGCACAAACATGCAAACACTTCATACACCTCTGATAACTCTGATATCTTTGATTAATACGAAAAATATGGATTTGCTAGGCATGTATTGAAAACTGACGTCATTTCCCTTTATTTTATTAATTTTATGCAATTCGGACTTTATTATGGAAAATGTTTGAAATAATTTGAATATCATCATCAATATCGGACATATCGGTTTATGCAACTATCATTTAGAATGTTCTGTATGCCTCGTTTCGTATTTTGTGAATAAGAATAGTGCCGAGCAAGTTTTAATATCTGAAATTCATTTCTGACTTGTTTCATGAAATAAGTACATTGTGGGGATGATTCACTCCTTTATATTCCTCCAATTCCAACTAAATGCCCCTCAAACTCAAACTGAAGAATTTGGATTCCAGCCTGGCCTTAAGTAATTTTAGACATGCCGCTTCTGACACCATGTTGCTCATCCCTCTCTAACATAGATGACAAGCAGGTGGGGTAGTTAATTTAGATGCTTAATACATAGAAACACATCAGGATGGATAGCAGCATCATAAAATATAAAACCGATTAACAGACATACATACCACGTTACATCTCGAACAGCTTACTACAAAATGGCAGTCAAGCTCACACGTGCTCAGTATTTATACTCTTGTGCACGCCATTGGATAGCTTCTTAAAGATATATGTATACATACATATATATATATATATATATATTATATATATACACATATACATGTACATACACATACACACACACACACTGCTCCAGTCCCAAGCATTTGCTGTTTAAAGTAGTTACATGCTTGCTTTTACTTTCAGCATCATCTCTATTCTACTCACAACACTCTCTAACTGTCCAACAACCCTGTTTGTGTGCTTACAGTGATAAAGTATTCCAGAGCTACTTAGATTAATCTTTTGTTAGATACTGATACTTTAATCTTATTACTCAAATTAAACGCATAGTTTTTCAGCTCTTCTCCCGGTGTGGATTGGATCCACTCCCATTCGCTACGCTCACTCCACTCCCCACCCTGTTCCATTCCCACCCCCCACCCCAGAACATTAACCTTATACCTAACTTGTCTCCTCCCACACCTCTCTTCCACCTATCCCATAACCCCCTAATTATTCCCCCAGTCATACCATACCTCCAACTACCACCTCACCCATTCTAAATAGGGCCATATAGTGCTGCATCCCCTATAAAAGAAGTTATGTACTCATTATAATGTTCCCATGTTTGTTGTCCAGTATCTCGCCTTCATTCTTGCTAGTTGGGTTCCAACAAAACTCGAGAGCTTCTACTGTCTTGAGGCTATAACCTATCCCATGGTGCTTAGCGGCTGTTCCCCAGATCCTGTTTGAGGGAGAGAGTGCCCTACGATAAGATAGAGAGAAAATATATGAAATATACCGGTCATAAAGGTATAAGAAAGGCAAGATGGGAATCCGACCATATTTGCCAATTGTAAAAATTCTTCTAGATCCTCCAGGAGGGGGATGGCTGGGTGGGACGCAAGAATGAAAGCGAGATACTGGACAACAAACATGGAACTTTATGGTGAGTACATAACTTCTTTATGTTATGTTGTCCTATCTCGCCTTCATTCTTGCTGGGTGGGACAGAGTCCCCAGCACCTTTCTCTTGGGTGGCTCAAGGGAATAAACTCTTCTGGACAGTGGAACCAAAGGATGCCCTGTTCCGAAAGGCCACATCTACTTTGTAATGAGAGATAAAGGTGTGATGATTGACCCATGTAGCAGCAGCACAAATTGAATCCAATGGAAGTCTGGATTGAAAGGCAGTGAAAGTAGACACCGCTCTAGCTGAACGTCCTTTCCCTTTCCCTGGTGGTCCTTTACTATGAGATTGATAAACACAGTTGATAGTCTCAGGAAGCTATTTAGACAAAGTAACTTTTGAGACTGCCCGGCCTTTTTTTGTTTCTGAACAGGACACAAACACTTGATCTGATTTTCTGAAACTTTCGTCCTGTGTAAATAAAAGCGCAGTTGTCTACGTACATCCAATTGGTGAAGCTTATATTCTGCCTTGTTGCTATAATTAGGAAAAAGCACAGGCAATTCTATAGATTGGTTTAAATTTGTTTCAGAATAGACTTTTGGTAAGGAGGAGGGATTTGTTTTGAGGGAAACTCTATCGTTGTGAAAGATCAAATAGGGAGGACGGATGGATAAGGCCTGAAACTCTGAAACCCGCTTAGGTGAGGTAACTGCTCTTAGAGTGTTTCCCAGAATAAAAATTTTAAAGAACAAGAGGATGCTGGTTCGAAGGGGGGGGGGGGGATCAAAGCTGATAATACTAAAAATTTAGATTCTATGGAGGAGGAGGTTCTCTTACAGGAGGTCTTAACAGGAAAGTACCCCTGAGGAAGGCCTTGCATAACTTGTGGGACATTACACTGGATCCGAGTCCCCCTACATAATAGGTTCATAGGTTGGTACTAGGCTATCAGCCCTGGGGCCTATACAAGCCTAGCCATAACAATTCCCTGGCTATTTCTTCCCACATTATTTACTTTCCTGGACCCCTTTCTAGCAGGGTGACTGACGTGATCCCTGGGGTGAATTTCCTTTCTCCCATCCAATCGTCAAGGTTCCTCTTGAAGAGGTCCAAAGAGGCACTCTGCTTGACATGTATGGGCAATCTATTCCAGAGTCTGGGGAGTCTCTGGGTCAGGAACCTATCCCTCCAGCATAATTTGTTTATTGTGATGACAAGGTTTAGATCCCTGGGGCGTGTAGCTCTGAGGGATTGGGATTTCTTTAAGTGTAGCATGTCCAACAGCTCTGGGTTTGACATGGCCTTGTATGTTAAGCAGAAATCGCCTCCGAGTAGAGGATATGCGACAGAGTATAGCTGGAGTTTTTTAAGGCGGTCAGCATAGGGCATCTGCTTTAGGCCTGTGATTCTTTTAGTGAGGCATTTCTGAGGCCTTTCCAGTTGTTGCAGATGTCTTGAGAGGTACATACCAAATGGGGCGTTGTATTCTATAATGGGTCTAATGAGGGAGGAGTACAGTGGGACAATGACCTCCTTTTTTTCTGGATGAAAAGCCCTTCGTGATGAGGTGTGCCACATAGAAGGATTTCCTGACTGTTGTGGTGATGTGGTTATCGAAAGTGAGACCACTGTCCACCTGTGTCCCTAAGTCTCTTATCACACTTTCTGTGTTTAGTGTACTGCCACCTATATGGTAATTCATGGATACATGTTTTTCCCAAAGGGGATAACAATACATTTCTTGGCATTGAGCTTGAGCCCATGGCTCTGGCACCAAGCATCTGTTTCTGCAAGGCCCTTTTGTAGAGTATCCACATCATTTGGGGATTCAATAATGGCTCCCAGTTTGCAGTCATCTGCAAACTTTGTTAGCCAGAGTCCCTTAGTGTTGACCTGTACTTCAGAGAAGTAGATGCCAAACAAGAGCGGCCCCAGGACTGAACCCTGAGGTACTCCACTTGTCACTTGTCTGGAGCTGGATTTGGAGTCGGCTACTTTTGCAGTGTGGGTTCTATCAGTAAGCCATTTAGAAACCCATTGGGTGACATAGGGATTAATGCCCAACTTAGTAAGTTTATCTATGATTCCAGAGTGGGGGATGGTGTCAAAGGCCTTGGCAAGGTCTAGATAGGCTGTGTGGACCACCTTACCCTTGTCCATGGCTCTGGAGACTGATTCAAAGAAGTCAATCAGGTTCAGGAGACAAGATCGGCCCTTCACAAACCCAAACTGGGTGGGGTCCAGTGTTTGAAGGTTGCCAATGTCTTTGTTTATAAATTCCATGATAATACGCTTCATGGCCTTGCAGATAAGGCTTGTCAGACTGATGGGACGGTAGTTTCCGGGATCCAAGGTGGATCCCCCCTTGTGGATTGGGATAACTGTAGCTCTGCGCCACTCAGTGGGCACGAAACCTGAGATAATTAGCTATAGCGGCTATGTTGAACTCTAATAGTGGCCGCCGCTGCTCCATGATTAAAAATTTCTATCAGGAATTCCAAAATTGCAGGTACAGAGACTATAAAAGGATCTATGTGTTTTTTGTCTGCCCAACAAGAGAACCTTTTCCATTTGCTTGTGTAAAGTTTCCTAGTTGTCTTTTTGTGCAAGGAGACCAAAATGTGGCGTACTGCAGGGGGATAATTCTGGAAGCCTGGCTAAGATTGGAAGTGGAGAAACCAAGCTGTCAGCTTGAGGTTATGAAGGGCAGGATGAAACGTTCCTGACTGATGCATCAGAAGATCCGACACTGGGTCCAGGATCCATCGGTCTTCCTGAAGGTGGGGCCAAAGGAAAGGGAACCAAATCTGATGAGGCCGGTATGGAGCAAGGAGCATTAACCTGTGACTCAATGATTTGGCTTTCTGAATAACTTTTGTAATCAAAGGAAACAGGGGGAAAGCATAAAGAAATCCCGAGGGCCAATCGTGGGCGAGTGCATCCCTCGGTCACTCTCCCAGAGGGGAAATGAGGGCAAAGTAGTTGCTGCATTTGGCAATGAAGGGAGTGGCAAAAAGGTCGCAGCAAGGCTGGCCACACTTGCGAAAAATTTGATTCACAACTTCCTGATTCAGGGACCACTCGTGAGGCATGAGAATAGCTCTACATAGCCTGTCTGCTATGACGTTGGACTTCCCCGGGATGTGTTTTGCCATCAGAAAGCATTGGGAAGATACTTCCCATTGCCAAACTCTCTGGGCCTCTCCATAGGGGATAGCATCTGGTTCCCCCCTGTTTGTTGATGTACCATATTACTGACATATTGTCTGTCTGAATTCCAATAGTCCCCGAGAGAAGAGAGTTATGAAATGCTTGCAACGCCAGAAGCACCACCCTCATCTCTAGGACAATGATGTG
Source organism: Protopterus annectens (assembly GCF_019279795.1). Lineage (NCBI taxonomy): Eukaryota > Metazoa > Chordata > Ceratodontiformes > Protopteridae > Protopterus > Protopterus annectens. The sequence continues at coordinate 1,127,482,340 of NC_056743.1, forward strand.
CAAATGGTACTCGTGATCTTTCCAAACCCCTTAGACCGCCTGTCCCAGATAATGCCCCCCCCCCACCCTATCTGGGATGCATCCATGGTTACTGTAGCGACAGGATGGGGAAGTACAAATGGTCTGCCCATTGTTACCTGAGTGGACTGGATCCACCAAAGTAGATCCCTCTTGCAGGAGTCTGTAGTGAGAACCTCGTGAGACATGGGTAACTCCTGTATGGACCCATTGAGCAAAGAGTAGCCACTGTAATATTCGCATGTGAAGTCATGCCAGGGGAAAAAGAAGTTATGTACTTACCATAAAGTTCCATGCGTGTTGTTCTCGCTTTCATTCTTACTGATGGGTTCTGAGCCGAAACTCGGCTCCGAGTCAGCCAATTTGCAAAGCTCGAGGTCTCCAACAGCTGGAGGCCGAAACCCTGTCCCACAATGCACCTCTACCTTCCCCAGATCATGTTTGCTGCCAACTAGTGGTAAATCTAAATCAGATTTCGAAGGAAATCATAAAGACAACTAGTGAGAGGAAACACCTCAAAAGAACCAAAACCAATGTAGAGCCGCTCTCAAACTTCCAGACATTGGATGGGGGTAGGTGTGGGGGGGGGGTCGTAAAAATGAATGTGAGAACAACAACTCATACAGAACGTTATGGTAAGTACATAACTTCTTTATGTGAAGTTGTTCAATCTCGCCTTCATTCTTACTGATGGGTAGCATCCCCAGCACCACAAACTTGGGTAGCATCCCCAGCACCACAAACTTGGGTGGCTCACAGCAGTACCTGTCTAAGGACAGCAGAACCAAATGAAGCCCTGTCCCTAGAGGCCCTGTCTACTTTGTAGTGAGTTATGAAAGTATGTGGCCTTGACCATGTGGCAGCTGCACAAATAGAATCAATGGGTAGTCTGGCCAAAAAGGTTATGGAAGTAGAAACAGCTCTGGTTGAATGAGCCCTGACTTTGTTCTCTAAAGAAATGTATACCTTGTGGTATATAAAGGATATACAAGCAGAGAGCCATTTAGATAAAGGCAGATTTAGATACCGCTGCACCTTTCTTTGAATCTGAGAAGGAGACAAACAACTGATCAGCTCTTCTATGGTCTTTTGTCCAGTCTAAATAAAAAAAAGATGTCTATGGACGTCAAGCTTGTGAAACATATATTCCAATTGATTTGTGTGACTGGGAAAGAAAACAGGCAATTCAATTGCCTGATTAAGGGTGTATTCTGAACAAATTTTGCGATAAAACAAAGGGTTTGTCCTGAGGGAAACCCTATCTTTGTGGAATATCAAATATGGGTGCCTAATTGAAAGGGCTTGCAACTCAGAAATTCTGCGTGTGGATGTAATGGCCACCAAGAAAATGGTCTTCCAAGAAAGATATTTCAGCTCACAGGAAGAAGCAGGTTCAAAAGGTGGGAGAATAATCTTGGACAGGATTAAATTCAGATTCCATGGAGCAGTAGGTGATCTAACTGGTGGTTTTAAATGCATCGTACCCTTCAAAAAGGCCTTCGCCATCTTGTGGGACATAATACCGTTTCCTGATTCACCTATATGGAAATTAGATATAGCAGCCAGTTGTACCCGAATGGTTGCTTCTGCAGCTCCTTCGTTTCACAGTTTGGTCAGAAACTTTAAGATATGGAATATGGAGGCTAGAAAAGGATCAATGGTATTCTGCTGAGCCCAGATTGAAAACCTCTTCCACTTACTAAGGTATAGTTTACTGGTTGGACTTATGTGAGGACAAAAGAATATGTTGAGCTTCTTCTGATAAATTTTGGAACCTAGCTATTCTGGGAATTGGAGCAGCCAAGCTGTCAGTTTGATGGACTGAAATGAAGGGTGAAGAGCTCCTGATGAATGGGTCAGAAGATCAGGCATTGGGTCCAGGATCCAAGGTTCTTCTACTAGACGAGGCTTCAGAAAGGGGAACCAGATTTGACGAGGCCAATATGGGGCTATTAAGATAAGTGTCCTGCCCAGAAAACTGGCTTTCTGCAAAACTTTGGAAATCAGGGGAAAGGGATGGAAGGCATAAAGGAGTCCCAGGGGCCAATCGTGTACGAGCGCATCCCTTGGGGACAGTTCCTGTTGCGGGATCAGGGCAAAGTAGTTGCTGCATTTGGTGTTTGTGGGATTCGCAAAGAGGTGGCAGCAAGGCTGGCCCCATCTGCGGAAAATCATTTTCTCTACTTCGTTCTTGAGGGACCACTCGTGAGGCAACAGAATTGCCCTGCTGAGTTTGTCCGCTATCACGTTGGATTTCCCCGGGATGTGCATTGCTATCTGAAAGCGCTGGGTAGACTCTGCCCATTTCGATACTCTTCGAGTCTCTCGACACAGGGGATAAGATCTGGTTCCACCCTGTTTATATACCAGACTATGGACTTGTTGTCTGACTGGATTGCAATTGTGCCCAGAGGAAGAGAGTCTTGAAAGAACTGCAATGCTAACAGAACCGCTCTCATCTCTAGGACGTTTATATGCAATTGAACCTCGTGTACCTGCCATGTACCTTGGGCCGTCCATCCCTGATAATGCCCTCCCCCCACCTGCTCAGGGAGGCATCCGTGGTCACCATTGCAACTGGAACCAGAAGGACAGAGAGATGTTGCATGTTCACCGATTCTGACGTTAGCCACCACCAGAGACTCTCCTTGCAAGAGTTGGTTATCAGAACTTGTTGATTCATTGGCAAGTCCTGAAAAGTCCACTGCATGAATAGTAGCCACTGAAGAATGCTGTAAGATCTCGCCAGGGGTATTGCATTGATAGCTGCTGCCATGGTGCCTAGCAGCATGAGAATCTACAATGCTGGTGTTTTGTGTTTTGAAAGGAGATCTATAATTTGATGTCGTAGGGTAAGCACTCTTTCTGAGGGAAGATTTTGGGACATGCTGGCTGTGTCCAAGTCTGCTTCTATAAATACTGTATGCTGCAATGGTAATAAAGCAGACTTTTCTGAATTTATTGTTATGCCCAGTTGAAAACAAAGATCTAAGGCAGTGCCCCTCATCCAAATAAGATGATGCCTGGTGGATGCGGTGAGGAGCCAGTCATCCAAATATGGAAACACCTGGATCCCTTGATGTCTCAAGTGAGCCATGACTACTGCCATACATTTGGTGAACACTCTGGGGGCTGTAGTGAGACCGAAGGGCAGGGCCCGAAACTGGAAATGACCTGCTCCCAGCCTGAAGTGCAGGTGATCCCTGGATGGCCTGGCCATTTTGATATGGTAGTACACATCCCGAAGATCTATTGAGCACATCCAAATGTCTTTCCCATAACAGGAGTATAGACTGAAGCATGACCATCTGGAACTTTTGTGTTTTCTACATACTTGTTGAGTCTGCTTGGGTCCAAAATTGGTCTACAGTCCCCGTTTTTCTTTGGCACTAAAAAGAATCCTGCGTAAGTTCCGGATCCTTGTTGGTCTGCTGGGACTGGTTGGATGACTCTTTTTTCTAATAGTTTTTGAACCTCTACTGTTGTCACATCGCATAGACTGGGTGGAATGTCCGGGATTCCTTTTCTTCGTTTGGGGTGGGGATGAAATAACCTCTGGATATGACATTTTGTACCCATCTGTTTTTTTGTAATTTTGAGCCAGGTGTCTAGTTACAAAGATAAACGTCCCCTGACTGCCTCCAGAGCAGGACAGTCAGGCCTCCTTTCAGGAGTGCTGGTAGGGCTTCCCAAGGAACTGATCCCTGTCGCCCTGGTTCTGCAGACCCCCTCTGCCACATGGGCGTTGTCCTCCATCATTGCCCATCCTCTGCCCCTGGAGGAGGCTTCACCTCGTGAGTTAGGAAAGGCTCCTTGGGCTTTGCGGAACCACATTTTCCCTCCCCGTTGACCTTTAGGATAAGGTCTAGTAGGGATGGAAAAACGGACTCCTACCGCAAATAGTCTTTCCGTCTTGCTCACATCTGGTGAGGGTCTCTAACTTTTGGTCCGAAAAGGGAAGAATAATCAAATGGGGCATTCACAAAAGGACGACTTGAAAGGTTCCGCAAAAGAACATAAGCGCATCCAGGAATGTCTCCGAAGAGCTATTCCTGTACCTGCTGCCCTACTCGTCCCATCAGCTGCGTATGATACGGGATGCATGGAAGAGTTAACGATAGAATTGAGGGTAGCAAACTGAGACATCACCTTGTCCACCACTGTATCGGCTACTGTAGCCTGGAGAGTATCTCCTAGCTCTTTCAGGAGCTCTCTTTGAAGCCTTGAGAAGTGGGTTAGATAGTTCAAAGACAGAAGAGCAAAGGTCGTAGAACTTAACATGTGCTTGCCGAATCTGTCCATAATCCTAGAATCCCTATTAGGAGGATGGACAGACGTAGAGGTCTCCAACATCTCTTTCTTAGTAGCTGCCACAACCACCATGGCATCAACAGGAATTGGTTTGGATAAAAAGGTTTTATCATAAGGTGCCGAGATGTATTTGTTGGGCCTCCTAGGAATGGGCTCCATAGTATCTGGTGACTCCCACGCCCTTAGAGATAAAAGGGTCCATCAACTCATCGAAGGGCGGAGAAACCCAAGAGGTGGAGGGTCGAGACCCAAAAGCCTTCAGGAGCTCATATTCATCCTCAGTAGGGTTAAGGGTCTGCCAGTCACCCTTCTGCTTAAGGATATATTAGGATATCCGCAAAGGAGATATCCTCTGAGGGGGACTTTGGGGACCCTTCCGATTCCTCCAAATCAGGGTCAGATGTGATGGATTCCTGAGGGGAATCTAAATGTCTCCTCTTACATAACCTCTTCCGAGGAACCTCCTCAGTGGGAACTTCTGGGGAGGTCTCGGAAGGGCAGAGTTCCCCCATGGGGCTTCCTGAGACTCCGGGTCCCTACGCTTACGATGGGTCTGCAGTGACGGAGAAGATTCCGGCGCTTTCAGGGAGGAGGTGGCCATATCAGAGGTTGTGACTGCCCGGGGGGACAAAACCCTCCTCATGGCATCGAAGGCACCAATGCTTCGGTGCGAGGAAGCGCCCAGGTCCGAAGACACCAATGACTCCTCCCGCACCAACTGCCGGCTCTGAGCCAGAGGTGGGAGCCAAGCTCATCCGTGCGGAGGCCCCAAGGGGAAGAGTCAGAACCAACCCATCGAATCGACTCTCCTCCCCAGAGCTGACGGGTGAGTGTCAGCTCCCACAGTCTGCTGCCAGGGCAGAAGACATCAGGGTTGTCAGTGCCAACAGGTCCAAAGTGAGTGTCGGAACAGACGGTTCCACAAATGACTGAACAGCTCCCTTTGGCTCTGATGTCTCAATTCGAGTTGGAGGAGGAGCAGAAATTACAGGAGATGACTGTCAGTTCCGAAACTGCCCGAGTTGAAGCCAACAGAATTTTAGCCAGCGCTGGATCCCGTAACTTGTCTCCGTACCACACAATCTACATCCGAATCTGAAAGTCTGGAAGCTCGACAGGAAGCTACAGAAAGAGCCGGTGAGCCCAGAATCAAAGATCATAAGGTGGGAGATACCGGTTCCAAGACTGGGGACTGGCTTCTACCAACTACCTGTACAGGCAGTTCCGATGACTGTGGAACCAATACAGGAACCTTCTTGGAAACCTTTGGAACCGAAGAGCCCTTTGGATCTGAACTTGCAGAAGAAGATGGTTTAGGTTTTTCCAGAGCAGTATCCAAGTCTGACTGAAATGCAGACTTATCAGACCACATTCAACCAACTTTCTTTTCCTCTCTGCCAAAAGCCTGGCACTGAAACCATGGCAAACGAACAAACCTCTTGGAGATGAACCTCTCCCAAAACAGTAAACACAGGTGGTGTGGCCATCTGTGATAGACATTTTTTGATTGCATTTAGGACATTTTTTAAACCCTGACGTAGCTTTTTCAGACATAGTAGACCTTGCAGTTAAATCACTGTAAGATAAAGCAATCCCAACAACAATCCAATCAGAACTCTAACGATAAACACTAAACAACAAAGTCTGCACACCACTTTTAAAACTTATCAGCAAAAACAAAATTAACCTCACCAAGGAAAGCAGCCACACCAGTCCAGTAGTTTAGGCAATAAGGCTCACAATCAGGCAAAAAGTCCAAACAGATTTATTAACGTGTCAAAAATATTCCAGAAATACACTCCACACACGTTTTCGTCAATTGGAAAGACTTCATCAGATACAACAAGATCCTGCATTCAACAAGTTTAAATACTATAGCCAAACACTAATTGATTAATTAATAAATCATTATTTAAATATTTAAAGTCAAAGGACTAGATAAAAAACACATTTTCCAACAAATGAAGGTACCAATGCATTGTAATATGTCTAATACATCCTAATCCACAAGAGCAAAAACAAATTATTAAATAAAAAACTAACCTAAAAAATTTTTTGAATTAACTTATAATTTCATAAATACATAACAATGTTCATTTACTAGTATAATCAAAAAATGAATAATACAAATAATAACAATAAAACAGCTTAAGCACTATAAATTTAAATATAATGTGCCTTAATTTTTAAAAAAGGAACAATCGAAATGGATTCATTAAGGCCAGGGGGTCTGTTGGCCTCCAACAAAATCTGCCAGTAGGTTTCCTTGTGGGCCAAGCATGCCTCCCATGGACCCCCCCTAATGTCCTTAGGAACCACATCCAAAACAAAAAACAAAAACTTAGCGTTATTGCATATGGTAGTGTGTTTATACAGGGCACTGGTATTTTTGCACTTAGAAATATCGTAAATGTGCTCATAAATACGCCTAGAAAATAACCTTTCGGTTTTGCCAACGTAAAACGCTGGACATTGTTGGCATATGGCCAGGTAAACCAAACCACCAGTCTTACAGTTATAATGACCCCTGACCTTGATGTCCCTACCTCTACTTTCCAAAAACACATGGCTAGCCTGAAGTATATACTTACAAGAGGAACAATGACCACACTTAAAGACCCCCACATTGGGTCTAGAGTGCAAGGTAGGGGCATATTGTTGCTCTAGAGTTTTTTTAATGTTTATACCCCTCCTAAACACAGTTTTGACATCCTTACCCTTAAAGGTATCCAAGTCGGTCAACTCTTTAAAGGTGTCCCATTCCCTTTCCACAATACTTCTTATGTGGGAGGCATTTCCACTAAACTGTGTAATGAAGGTAAAACTACTTGCAAACTGGTCGGTTTTACTATTGGTAAAACTATCTAGGGTATTAACACCGGACCTACCCAATATGGGAGCAAATCTGGAAGATCTAGCTGAAGTAACCTCCTCTTCAACGGTCTTGATCAATGATACAGGGTAACCCCTTTCTAAAAATAATTTTTGTAATGTGCCACATTCCTGCTGATAATCCACATCTAGGGAAGTCATCCTGGAAATACGAACGTATTGTCCCTTAAGTATCCCCCTTTTTTGAAAATTAGGGTGGGAACTCTGATAATGTAAATAACCATTGGAGAATGTGGGTTTACGATAAATGCTAGATTTAAACCCACCATCAACCATGGTAAGTGTTACATCCAAATAGTTAACACTATGCTGGAAAATATGATGTGTAAACCTTAAGAAATTGGTGGTGGTATGGATGTACTGAATAAATTTCCCTATATCACCCACGGGACCCGTCCAAAAGATACAAACATCATCAAGAAATCGAACATAAAAGTTCCAAGATTTGGAAAAAGGGCTGTCCAGGATAAATTTCTTTTCCCAAATGTACATAATAATATCAGCAAAAGTAGGTGCACAATTAGCCCCCATTGACACACCTGTTACTTGATGGAAATATTCCCCAGAAAAGAACACAAAATTGTTCTTTAAAACTGTTCCCATTAATTCAGTGATGGCATGCACATCATTGTTGGTAATATTGGGGCATTCCCAAAGGGCCTCCTCTAACCATTCAAGACCTAATTCGTGGGGAATAACAGAAAAAAGATCCACCACGTCAATGGTCAAAAATACCAAATTAGGTACAAATAGTTCTGGTGTTACTTGACGCAAAAAGGCCCAGGAATCTTTTAGAATGTACTCTTCCCTGCCCCATAGCTCTTTCAGTTTCCAATCCAAAAATTTGGATATAGGATGTGTCTTGGAACCTTGGGAGGCCACTATGGGCCTTAAAGGAGGGTCAATGGGGTCTTTGTGCACCTTAGGAATCCCAAAAATAGATGGTATTCTGGGATCTGGGTTGGAAAGAAAGGTGTAAACTGGAAAATCAATAACCTCCTGATCTAATAGGTCCTGAACAACTAGATCAATCTTATGATAAGAGATGTTGATTTCATTCAGGGAGGCAGAGGTGTATTTCTGATGGTCATGAAGGATGTCATACATTTTACCTTGGTAAACCAAACTATCCATGATGACCGTCCCCCCACCCTTATCAGGCTCCATAACCCTAAGGGTAGGGTCACCCCTAAGATGTTCAAGTAATTGTCTCTCCTCTTGTGTTAGGTTGGCCACAAGACGGTCCATACCCAACTCCTTCCTAAACCTGCCCTCGATCCTTTTCTCAAAATTTTTGAGTTGTGGGTGAAGAGGGGGATTGAAGGTACTAGATCTCCTCAGAAAAAACCAGGAGTGGCATTGGAATTACCCAGTAAGTGTTCCAAATTTAATTTTCGGGTAAAAAGCTTAAGGTCCAGGATGGCTGATATTAAATTACTAGATTTCTTAGGCACATACTTAAACCCTTTAGTAAATAACTGAAAACAACAATCGGATATAACAAAATCGCTATAATTGTAAATATAATAATTATTGCAGGAATGTAAAGTATAGTCTCCCAAGGGAGTGACAACATGTTCATAATTTCTTACCAGTGCTGTCTCTGATTTCTCTTCCACCCTCGAGTGAATCCCCCCCTCCCCCCTCTCTGTACCGGAGGGGCCCGATCTAAAGGGTGAAAATTATTGTGGGGTTGTTGCCCTTGTTGGCGAATACGTTCAGACCTACGCAGAGCTGGCTCATCCTCACCCATTAGTTCAGGGAAGTCACCATGGGGAGATGTAATATCCCTCTGTTCCAATGGAACCTCCCTGGAAGGACTATCGGGGGAAAAACCAAATTCATGCTCATGATGGTAAAATTGTTTAAAAGGAGGCGGATTAGGATATTGTCGTCCTTGTTCGTATTCTAACAGGTCCCTTCTTAACTTTTTATACTTGCGATTCAACACTGTCTCACAATGTGTATCAATATCCCTTGTAATTTCACTACATTTGTTAGAATTAAACAACAAATCATCAGACATTCTTTTAAAATACACCGAAATATCTTGCTGTAAAATACACAATTCTTCATTGTTCTTTTTAATAATAGCTTTCACTATGCTGCGCCCACATTGATCAAAGGCCTCAATGAGGTCCTTATGAAAGGGGCTGCCTAACATAACCTGATTAGGGTATTTAAATACCCGTAAACCTTTGGGTACAGTACCTTTGTTTAAATTTTCCATAAGATACAAATTGTCCAGCTCGAGAGTCCGATACCGGTAAAGGGCGTTCTCAAAACGCCGTTCCAATTCGGAGTAGACAACGCCATTAGCACCACGACCCTGGAAATGCTCCTCGAAAAGAAATTTGGGTTTGGCCTTAAACCATTCGTTGAAAGAGGAAGTAGAAGAATGATTATTCCCAATATCTCCGTCCGGTTGTGCAGCAAAAATAGGTGAAGATGCAGTTTGGTGGAAAACAGCTGGCGTATTGTTGAAATCGGTAGCAGGAACGCGTACGCCCTGTACGTTCTCTCTAACTCGGACTACACCATCACCAAGATCTAAAACGGGTGCATTTCTCTGGTTGGAACCAACCGACTTAGAAGGATTACGTTGCTCTTGAAGTAGAGCCTGGATACCAGTTCCCAAAGGAGTCAGGAGATTGATTAAAGTTGTTAACTGGCCCGTGAGCCGGGATAGTCCGTCCATTTCGGACCCGGACGATTCCACAGGGAAATTCCTCTGTTGCCCATGCCCTGGAGATACCACCGGACTAGCAGCCATAACGAACACACCTCAAAGAACAAACGCTGCAGTAAAACAAACCTCACCAAGGAAAGCAGCCACACCAGTCCAGTAGTTTAGGCAATAAGGCTCACAATCAGGCAAAAAGTCCAAACAGATTTATTAACGTGTCAAAAATATTCCAGAAATACACTCCACACACGTTTTCGTCAATTGGAAAGACTTCATCAGATACAACAAGATCCTGCATTCAACAAGTTTAAATACTATAGCCAAAATTGTTCTTTAAAACTGTTCCCATTAATTCAGTGATGGCATGCACATCATTGTTGGTAATATTGGGGCATTCCCAAAGGGCCTCCTCTAACCATTCAAGACCTAATTCGTGGGGAATAACAGAAAAAAAGATCCACCACGTCAATGGTCAAAAATACCAAATTAGGTACAAATAGTTCTGGTGTTACTTGACGCAAAAAGGCCCAGGAATCTTTTAGAATGTACTCTTCCCTGCCCCATAGCTCTTTCAGTTTCCAATCCAAAAATTTGGATATAGGATGTGTCTTGGAACCTTGGGAGGCCACTATGGGCCTTAAAGGAGGGTCAATGGGGTCTTTGTGCACCTTAGGAATCCCAAAAATAGATGGTATTCTGGGATCTGGGTTGGAAAGAAAGGTGTAAACTGGAAAATCAATAACCTCCTGATCTAATAGGTCCTGAACAACTAGATCAATCTTATGATAAGAGATGTTGATTTCATTCAGGGAGGCAGAGGTGTATTTCTGATGGTCATGAAGGATGTCATACATTTTACCTTGGTAAACCAAACTATCCATGATGACCGTCCCCCCACCCTTATCAGGCTCCATAACCCTAAGGGTAGGGTCACCCCTAAGATGTTCAAGTAATTGTCTCTCCTCTTGTGTTAGGTTGGCCACAAGACGGTCCATACCCAACTCCTTCCTAAACCTGCCCTCGATCCTTTTCTCAAAATTTTTGAGTTGTGGGTGAAGAGGGGGATTGAAGGTACTAGATCTCCTCAGAAAAAAACCAGGAGTGGCATTGGAATTACCCAGTAAGTGTTCCAAATTTAATTTTCGGGTAAAAAGCTTAAGGTCCAGGATGGCTGATATTAAATTACTAGATTTCTTAGGCACATACTTAAACCCTTTAGTAAATAACTGAAAACAACAATCGGATATAACAAAATCGCTATAATTGTAAATATAATAATTATTGCAGGAATGTAAAGTATAGTCTCCCAAGGGAGTGACAACATGTTCATAATTTCTTACCAGTGCTGTCTCTGATTTCTCAGAGGTTTTTCCAGAGCAGTATCCAAGTCTGACTGAAATGCAGACTTATCAGACCACATTCAACCAACTTTCTTTTCCTCTCTGCCAAAAGCCTGGCACTGAAACCATGGCAAACGAACAAACCTCTTGGAGATGAACCTCTCCCAAAACAGTAAACACAGGTGGTGTGGCCATCTGTGATAGACATTTTTTGATTGCATTTAGGACATTTTTTAAACCCTGACGTAGCTTTTTCAGACATAGTGGACCTTGCAGTTAAATCACTGTAAGATAAAGCAATCCCAACAACAATCCAATCAGAACTCTAACGATAAACACTAAACAACAAAGTCTGCACACCACTTTTAAAACTTATCAGCGAAAACAAAATTAAGCCTAACCGGCTACAGTTCTAACAAATAATGAAAGCCTAACTCGGCTGTACGGGATAGGGAGAAACCTAAAGAAACCAACAGGGCCTAATGCCAAAACAAGAACAAAAAGTTATTTTTCTTTAACTACTTAGCACAAAAAAATAAAGAAAGGATAGTCTATCCTGGCTGAATACTTCTGAATTCTAACAAGAAAACTAGCAAGAACTCCAAAAATAAATACACTTATTTCACAAATACGGCCAGAGCTGTAGAAAATGCACGATCTGTTGCAGTGGCAAACTAGATCTAGGAAAGGTAGAGGTGCATTGTGGGATAGGGTTTCGGCCTCGAGCTATTAGAAACCGAGCTTTGCAAACTGGCCGACTCGGAGCAGAGGATCGACTCCGAACCAATCAGTAAGAATAAAGGCGAGATTGAACAACTTCACATCTAGAGTTATTGTCGCTGCCATAGAGCCTTGGACCTTGAGGACAAATCTTGCCTGTACTTTTTTTCTTAATGAGCAAGATAAGCACTTGACTGTGTAACGTTTGAATCCTTTCTTGAGGCAGTTTTGCCAACATGTTGCTTGTGTTTAAATCTCCACCTATAAAAGGTAATACGTTGTGATAGCAACAAAGCAGATTTTTCTGCATTTATAGTAATGCCTAGTTTTGAGAATAGATGTATGGTGTAGTCCTTGGCTTTGATTAGTAGCTGCTTGGTGGTGGCAGTTAGGAGCCAGTTGTCTAGTATGGAAACACCTGGAATCCTTGATGTCTCAGATGAGCCGTGACTACTGCCATGCATTTGGTAAACACTCTGGGGGGCTATGGAGAGTCCAAAGGGCAGATCTCTGAACTGGTAATGACTGACTCCCAGCTGGAAGAGTATAAATCTTCTGCAGCGCCTGTCCATCTTTATAAGGTTGGACGCATCCTGAAGATCTAACGAGCACATTCAATTGTCTTGTTCCAAAAAAGGGAGTAGACTGCAGTATTACCATCTGGAACTTTGACTTCTTCACTGACTTGTTTAGTCTGCTGAGATCCAATATGGGTCTCCAGTCCCCTGTCTTTTTTGGAACTAAAAAGAACCTTGAGTAAATTCCAGATCTTAGCTGGTCTGCGGGGACTTCTTGGATGACTTTTTTCTAGCAATGTTTGAATTTCTAGTGTTGCTTGATCCCTTTGACTGGGTGGAATGTCTGGGATAAACTTTGACGGATGACGTAAACAGTGAAAGGGGATGCTGTAACCCCTGGATATAATGGACTGAACCCATTTGTTTTGAGTCAAATTCAGCCAGGCTTCTGGGTATAGAGATAGCCCCCCCCCCGACTGCCTCCAGAGGCAGACAGTCGGTCCTCCTTTCAGGAGCGCTGGAAGGGCCGACCAGAGAAAGCATCTCTGTCACCCTGGTTCTGCGAACCCCCTCTGCCACGTGGTCGGCATCTTCCATTGTTATTTCCCCCTCTGCCCCTGGGGGAAGGATCACCACAAGCATCAAATAAGGCTCCTTTGGACTTCCGGAACCACATCTTTCTTCTCTTCTGACCTTTAGAGTAGGGTCTGGTAGGGGTGAAAAATGGACTCCGATGGCAGAGTCTTGTCATCTTGTTGGCTCCTGGTGAGAGTCTCTTTCACTTTCGGCCTGAACAAGGACGAGCCATCAAAGGGGGTGTCAAGGAAGGAAGATCTGAAGAGTTCAGCAACAAACTCGCAAAGGCACATCCAGGAATGTCTCCGAAAAGCTATTCCTGTGCCTGCTGTCCTGCTCACTCCATCGGCTGCGTAGGAAATGAGGTGCATGGAGGAGTTAGTGATGGAGGTTAAGGATGCAAGCTGAGAATTAATCTTATCAGATAAATCCTGGGCTGTAGCACCTTGTAGGGCATCTCCCAGCTCTTTTAGGAGATCCCTCTGAAGTCAGGTGAAATGTGATAAATAATTCAGCGACTGCAAGGTAAAGGCCGCTGAAGAGAAAGTACGCTTCCCGTACCTGTCCATCATGCGAGACTCCTTATTTCAGTGGATGGAGAGATGCAGACGTTTCAGCTAGCTCCTTCTTTGTGGCCGGAGCCAACACCATCGCATCTACTGGAACTCCCTTAGTTAGATACCGTCTGTCCTCTGGGGCTGTAATAAATTTATTTAGCCTCCGAACAATGGGGTCCACTGATTCTGGAGAGTCCCACACCTTCCGACTCACTACACCCAGGAGAGGGTCAAAAGGTGGGGGGACACCCAAGAGGTGGAGGGGCGAGAGCCAAATGCCTCCAGGTATACAGACTCGTCTCCAGAAGGGGAAAGGGACTTCCAGCCGCCCCTCTGCTTAAGGATCTCCAGAATGTCTGAAAAAGAGACATCCTCAGAGGGCGACCATGGGGACCCTTCTGAATCCTCCAAGTTAGTTATCAGAAGTGACAGACTCAGGGGAGTCTACATGCTTCCTCTTACATTGTCACTTCCGAAGGACCTCCTCGGGTGGATGTTCTGGGGAGGTATAGGAAGAGGAGATTCCACCCACTGGGGTTTCCTGGTGCACTGACTCTCTACTCTGCTGGTGATGGAGGGATGATGAAGAGGTGGACACTGGCTCTTTTTGGAGATGAGAGGCTGGAGCCGAAGGTGAAGCAGACTCAGTGGACAGCAAACTCTGCATCAACTCAAAGGCACTGCAGTCCTGGGCAGGCAAAGACTCCATTCCCGAGGAGCTGGGAGAGCTCTCCGGCACTGAGAAGGGTGGCTCCGAGGCTGATGTGGGAGCCAAACTCACCCAAGCTGAAGCACTGAGTTGGAGAGTCGGTTCCGACATGGGTCTGACTCGACTCTTCTCCCCCCCCCCGGAGCTTACCAGGGAGTCTCGACCCTCAGATCCCTCGATGGAAGACACCATCAATGAGATCGGGGCAGACGGAGCTGAGATATCAGGAGTGATTACTGGCACTTCCGTACTCTCTGGCTCTGAAATCGTCCAAGTCAGAGTAGGAATCGACGTTCTCTGAGGTACTGTTGTCAGCTCCATGATCCGATGGACTGTTCTCGAGAAAATTTCTGCTAGGGCCCAGGTCTGGAGCAACCTCTTCATGACCTACTCCACATCATCGTCCGATAATCTGGAGGATCGAGAGGAATGGCTTGACGATTTGTGGCTACCTGCCACAGACTGTAACAAAGGAGATTGCGGCACCAAATGAACGGGTTTCAAGGATGGTGACCGACTCCTTTTTCAGCTCCGCAACGGTTCTGAAGAGACAGATGGAACCGAGGGAGAACCAGATTTGTCAGAACCGATAACTTTCAGATCCGAGGATGCTGTATCTTTGAAACTGCTTGATGGCTCAGACACAGGAGCTGATAAAGCAGTCTATTTAGACTTACCCAGTTTTGAGGTCTGATTACCTTCTTCAACTTTCAACAAGCCCCTTAAAATGAGCTTATTTTTCCTCTCCTATAAGACCCTTGCACTGAAGCTATGACAAATTGAGCAGGAGTCTTGGAGATGGACTGGTCCTAGACAGTAAACACAACTTGTGTGCCCGTCTGTTACAGACATTTTCTGAGTGCATGAATCGCACTTTTTAAATCCAGATTGTTTGTGCTCCTTGACGGATTCTTTAGACATGTTTACCTGTGAAAGAAAGTTTAACTACTATAAAAGGTAAAAGCTTGATAGAAAAGGCTTTTTTTTTTTTTTTTTTTTTTTTTTTTTTTAGAAAGGATAGGGAGGAGGAGAAGTTTCTAAATTAAATGACAATCTCCTCCAACCCGAAGAGACGCCTCTAATTTAAACCATGACTCCTTAAGGGAGGAATGAATCCTCTAACTGAAATGGATTCTTTAACTAGATAAGGGGAAGAGAGAAAAACAAGGCCCAATGGGACAGCTGCAAGGAAAATATAGCCAATACTACAAACACACAAAAAGGCACTATACTGTAACTGGGAAAGGTAAACTAAGAAATAGTAGTAAGTTTCAGGAAAGTTATCCAAAAACAGAGTATAATACTAAATTTTACTAGCCTGAGCCAGCGAAGACAATCCCAAAGCTTCAAGTGGCAAACGAGATCTGGGGAACAGCCGCTGAAGTGCCATGGGATAGGTTATAGCCTCAAGCCAGTGGTAGATAGCGGAGTCGGAGCCGAGATTCGGCTCCGAACCCAACCAGCAAAAATGAAGGAGAGATAGGACAACATAACATCTATTGTTATCCTGCTCATATTCATTGTTATCACACTGCACTCCACCACCATCATCATGTCATTCACTACTACTACTACTACTACTATGATCTCACGTCTCTCACTTACACAGTCTCTAACAATAATCACAACTTTCCAGATACCCAACATAACTTCCTACACCCACCTGTACAGCCACCACACATAACCCGCATTTATCAAATTACTCAGACATCCACCCTAGCTTACTCGCAGCCAATACCCCTGTACTATGCAAAGTAAAAATTCCACCTTTCTAAAGACACTCCCATTATCACACCACCAGGAGCAAATATTTTTTTCCTAGAAACGTTATATGTATAACCCACATAATTAGCCAAAGCATTATATCCGAGTGTGGTGATATACAACCCAACCCAGGACCAACTCCCCAGCCCCAGCAACCCTGGCAAATCTCTCATGCTATCAACCATAAATCTCCAAAGCCTTAGAAACAAGATACCTGAACTCCAGGCATGGAGTTCACAAAGCAACCCTGATATTATAGCAGCTACCAAAACCTGGTTGAAATATAAAAGACACCAAATTTCTCCTTCCAGGCTACTCCAGCCTAAGAGACGATCTGCCCCACAAGAGAGGAGGGGGAGTAGCAGTACTCTTCACTAGCAAATATACTTTAAATTCACTTCTCAAAACCAACACCCAACTTCTCTCCAGCCCTCTCTCCTTTATGGCATCTCTCTTCTCACCAATATCTCTATATTATAACTTATCATAAAAACATTTGCATAATTTCTCCGTATATTCCTCCAGGAAACATAATAATACTAGAGAACATACTTGCCTGGACATCCCAAAAACACAGATAATTAAACCAGCATCCTAGGTGATATAAACATTAATTAGCTAGACACTGCTCAAAAAAAAAAAAAAAACCTTTACAACTTCTCCCAACTAATTGAAAACATCACCAGACCCCACAAAAACAACTGGGGCTCCACAGTAGACTGGATGATAAGTGCTGCCACCCTAACAATGTCATCACTGCAGGCATGCTACCTAATACCATTAGCGACCACCACCCAACATATATCCCACGCAAATCTACCCCAACACCAGGCCAACATTACAAATCAACTAGAAATTTGACTAAAGTTCCAGCCATCTATATTTAATGAAAACTTAGCTAAAGTAAATTGGAAACCCCTCAAATCCCTACCACTTAATGAGGCTGTTGAATCCTTAAACTCACCTTTCCTAGACATCCTAAATAGACAAGCATCCACCTGGCAAAAACTAATAAAACAAAACCATACAAGCTGGCTCTCAAAATCCAAAGTCATGTCCACAAGGAATAAAATCTAGAAATCCTGGCAGAAAAATAAAGATCTCTCAACTCTACTACAATACAAGCAACTCCGTAACCAGGCAAAACATCTAATAACCAGAGATAAAAAAAAGCCTACTACCTCCACCTACAAAGCCAACATAAAGATAATTACAAAAAATTCTGGTCCTCCATTAACCAACTAGTACACTCAGGCTCTCAAAGTAACCCATCCCCCTGACCCACACAAAATCCCCACTGCACTTGCCACCCTCTTCAATTCCTACTTAACTGACACAATAGCCAACATAACCACCACTTTTCCTACAATTAACACCACTAAAATAGCCGATGACCAAATCATCCCAGAAAACAATCCTAATCTCGACTCCAACCTAAAATTCTCACCCATACCTACTGCCACAATAAAAACTTTTACTTAAGCTAAAACCTTGTACTCTGGCCCCTGATAATCTACCCCCAAAACGTCCTGCAGCTAGCTGCAAACTCTATAGCTTATCCCATCAGCATACTCATTAACAGATCAATTCAAGAATCCCTTGTCCCAGACATCTGGAAAAAAGCATTCATTCTTCTGTTACACAAAGGTGGGACCAACACAAACACCACACACTTCTCACACATAGCAATTCTCTCACCCCCTCTCTAAAATACTGGAAAAATGCATCTATGCCCAACTCAATGACCTGCTTGAAAACCAAATACTATCACCCACTCAGCATGGTTTCAGATCAGAACACAGCACCACTGCTGCCCTCCTCTCCTTCTTTGGTACAATTAACTGGGCATGGAATTCTGACAAAATAAATTGCTTCTCTTTTCCTGAACATCTCCAAAGCTTCTGAAACCATTTCACACACCATCCTCCTCTCTAAATTATCGACCCTCCACTTTTCCCCACCTAGCCTACAATGGTTCAATAGCTTTCTCTCCAATTGGCAACAATCCACCAAATGGCAATAATCTTACTCTACCTTACACAATACTTCCAACAGGGGTACACCAAGGTTCCATACTTGGTCCTCTCTTATTTAGGATCTTTATCAACAACTTTCACTCCACTCTCCCACAATGCTCAGTAATCCAATATGCTAATGACTCTACAGTAATATGCACTGAAAATTCCAGCTCTGAACTTCAGTAAATCACCAAGAAAGCTCACATGAATCTTGGATGCTTAACAATCATCTTGCCCTAAAAAAAAAAACTACTAATTTTTATCCCCAAGAAAATCACTCCCCTAGATAAAAAAAAAAAAAAACTCTTCACTATACAAGTCCAAGAGAATACCACTACAGAACTTGCCCACTCACTAAACTACTAGGCATCATTATAGATGAAAGCCTTAAATTTTGACCTACACAAACAATAACATCAAAAACACACACCAAAAGCTCAGTATGGTCTACAGGCACCAACACCTTCTTAGCCTCTCCTTGACAAACACCTTTCTATTACCCTATCTCCTTTATGGCATCTCTCTTCTCACCAATATCCAAAATCCAAACTTGATGTGTTTTACAACAGAATAGCCAAATTTGCCACCAAGGCCAAATTCTCATCCCACCACTAACTCACTGAAACAATTAAGCTGTCTAGAACTGCCCCCACCACCTCTCATTCACCCAAATAAACACAGCAGACAAAATAATCTACAGACCCACAGGCTGTCCTGCTCTCTCAACAGTACTTGCCAAATACCAACCCAGCAAGCAGCCAAGATCTGGAATTCCTCTACTTCTAAAAATAGAAAAGCCCACCTTACCTGCTGATCAACTCCTCTACTCCTTCACCATTGCCAAACTATGGAACTTGCTTCCACCTTCTGTAAGAAACACAGGCAGCACCATCACCTTCAAACAAATACTGAAAAAATCATCTCAACTATTCCTGGCTATGTACCTGCTCTATAAACTAACCTCTTCCTTCTCCTTATGTGATAACTAAAGTCCTATGCTTTTTGTTACTGCCAACTGATGAAAAATCCATAATTATTACTTTTTCATCACTTGCTGACTGACACTGGTACAATAATGCTGATTAATTTATCTCTGTTTACACCTCTCCGATTGAATACATCTGGTAACCACCAAATAAATTCCTGCTTTTATGCGGTATAATATATATAATATAATAATACAAAGTATTAATATATTATTGTACAATTGTATTATTATATTACCTATAATTCTATTATATGTATATAAATGTATTATATAATAATGTACAATGTATAATTATAATTATATATATATATATATATATATACACACACATATATATATATATATATATATATATATATATATATATATATAATGTATATAGTATCAAGCACATATATATATATATATATATATATATATATATATATATATAAAATACATATATGATTGTATTTTACATATATATACATATATATATATAAAAACATATATAATTATATTATGTAGTATTGTACAATGTATTAATGTACAATACAATGTACATAATGCATAGAGTTTCTCTTTTCTCCTCTTTGAAATGAGCATATACTTCACATTCTCAAAATTTATATGCTTTGTAACCACTGGACATTATATGTCTCCAACTTGAAATGTATTTGTATTTTGCAACTGTTTTTACTATACTTTCCAAGATCTTTAAACTATGTATTGTGGAGCTTTTATTCCCAGGCCTCCACTGAAAATGGGCTCCCTGAGC